>NW_022587715.1:0-96402 GCF_009834535.1 Camelus ferus
TCCTAGTGCCGGTTTGAAGTTCCTGCAGTTTTCACTGTAAAACCGAGTTGGAGCTAGTACCTCCCCATATATATGTATGGAATGGAGTTTGCAACTGAAAAGAAACTTTGTGTTCCCAACAAGCTAGGTGAAGGACGGCTTTCACACACACTTATCTCTCAGAACTGAGCAAGTGGAGAGACGTTCGTTCATCTAGCACCAAGGGAACGGGTTGCAGGAGACACTTTTTCTCTGCTTTCTCAGTCTGTTTCCTAGTGCCGGTTTGAAGTTCCTGCAGTTTTCACTGTAAAACCGAGTTGGAGCTAGTACCTCCCCATATATATGTATGGAATGGAGTTTGCAACTGAAAAGAAACTTTGTGTTCCCAACAAGCTAGGTGAAGGACGGCTTTCACACACACTTATCTCTCAGAACTGAGCAAGTGGAGAGACGTTCGTTCATCTAGCACCAAGGGAACGGGTTGCAGGAGACACTTTTTCTCTGCTTTCTCAGTCTGTTTCCTAGTGCCGGTTTGAAGTTCCTGCAGTTTTCACTGTAAAACCGAGTTGGAGCTAGTACCTCCCCATATATATGTATGGAATGGAGTTTGCAACTGAAAAGAAACTTTGTGTTCCCAACAAGCTAGGTGAAGGACGGCTTTCACACACACTTATCTCTCAGAACTGAGCAAGTGGAGAGACGTTCGTTCATCTAGCACCAAGGGAACGGGTTGCAGGAGACACTTTTTCTCTGCTTTCTCAGTCTGTTTCCTAGTGCCGGTTTGAAGTTCCTGCAGTTTTCACTGTAAAACCGAGTTGGAGCTAGTACCTCCCCATATATATGTATGGAATGGAGTTTGCAACTGAAAAGAAACTTTGTGTTCCCAACAAGCTAGGTGAAGGACGGCTTTCACACACACTTATCTCTCAGAACTGAGCAAGTGGAGAGACGTTCGTTCATCTAGCACCAAGGGAACGGGTTGCAGGAGACACTTTTTCTCTGCTTTCTCAGTCTGTTTCCTAGTGCCGGTTTGAAGTTCCTGCAGTTTTCACTGTAAAACCGAGTTGGAGCTAGTACCTCCCCATATATATGTATGGAATGGAGTTTGCAACTGAAAAGAAACTTTGTGTTCCCAACAAGCTAGGTGAAGGACGGCTTTCACACACACTTATCTCTCAGAACTGAGCAAGTGGAGAGACGTTCGTTCATCTAGCACCAAGGGAACGGGTTGCAGGAGACACTTTTTCTCTGCTTTCTCAGTCTGTTTCCTAGTGCCGGTTTGAAGTTCCTGCAGTTTTCACTGTAAAACCGAGTTGGAGCTAGTACCTCCCCATATATATGTATGGAATGGAGTTTGCAACTGAAAAGAAACTTTGTGTTCCCAACAAGCTAGGTGAAGGACGGCTTTCACACACACTTATCTCTCAGAACTGAGCAAGTGGAGAGACGTTCGTTCATCTAGCACCAAGGGAACGGGTTGCAGGAGACACTTTTTCTCTGCTTTCTCAGTCTGTTTCCTAGTGCCGGTTTGAAGTTCCTGCAGTTTTCACTGTAAAACCGAGTTGGAGCTAGTACCTCCCCATATATATGTATGGAATGGAGTTTGCAACTGAAAAGAAACTTTGTGTTCCCAACAAGCTAGGTGAAGGACGGCTTTCACACACACTTATCTCTCAGAACTGAGCAAGTGGAGAGACGTTCGTTCATCTAGCACCAAGGGAACGGGTTGCAGGAGACACTTTTTCTCTGCTTTCTCAGTCTGTTTCCTAGTGCCGGTTTGAAGTTCCTGCAGTTTTCACTGTAAAACCGAGTTGGAGCTAGTACCTCCCCATATATATGTATGGAATGGAGTTTGCAACTGAAAAGAAACTTTGTGTTCCCAACAAGCTAGGTGAAGGACGGCTTTCACACACACTTATCTCTCAGAACTGAGCAAGTGGAGAGACGTTCGTTCATCTAGCACCAAGGGAACGGGTTGCAGGAGACACTTTTTCTCTGCTTTCTCAGTCTGTTTCCTAGTGCCGGTTTGAAGTTCCTGCAGTTTTCACTGTAAAACCGAGTTGGAGCTAGTACCTCCCCATATATATGTATGGAATGGAGTTTGCAACTGAAAAGAAACTTTGTGTTCCCAACAAGCTAGGTGAAGGACGGCTTTCACACACACTTATCTCTCAGAACTGAGCAAGTGGAGAGACGTTCGTTCATCTAGCACCAAGGGAACGGGTTGCAGGAGACACTTTTTCTCTGCTTTCTCAGTCTGTTTCCTAGTGCCGGTTTGAAGTTCCTGCAGTTTTCACTGTAAAACCGAGTTGGAGCTAGTACCTCCCCATATATATGTATGGAATGGAGTTTGCAACTGAAAAGAAACTTTGTGTTCCCAACAAGCTAGGTGAAGGACGGCTTTCACACACACTTATCTCTCAGAACTGAGCAAGTGGAGAGACGTTCGTTCATCTAGCACCAAGGGAACGGGTTGCAGGAGACACTTTTTCTCTGCTTTCTCAGTCTGTTTCCTAGTGCCGGTTTGAAGTTCCTGCAGTTTTCACTGTAAAACCGAGTTGGAGCTAGTACCTCCCCATATATATGTATGGAATGGAGTTTGCAACTGAAAAGAAACTTTGTGTTCCCAACAAGCTAGGTGAAGGACGGCTTTCACACACACTTATCTCTCAGAACTGAGCAAGTGGAGAGACGTTCGTTCATCTAGCACCAAGGGAACGGGTTGCAGGAGACACTTTTTCTCTGCTTTCTCAGTCTGTTTCCTAGTGCCGGTTTGAAGTTCCTGCAGTTTTCACTGTAAAACCGAGTTGGAGCTAGTACCTCCCCATATATATGTATGGAATGGAGTTTGCAACTGAAAAGAAACTTTGTGTTCCCAACAAGCTAGGTGAAGGACGGCTTTCACACACACTTATCTCTCAGAACTGAGCAAGTGGAGAGACGTTCGTTCATCTAGCACCAAGGGAACGGGTTGCAGGAGACACTTTTTCTCTGCTTTCTCAGTCTGTTTCCTAGTGCCGGTTTGAAGTTCCTGCAGTTTTCACTGTAAAACCGAGTTGGAGCTAGTACCTCCCCATATATATGTATGGAATGGAGTTTGCAACTGAAAAGAAACTTTGTGTTCCCAACAAGCTAGGTGAAGGACGGCTTTCACACACACTTATCTCTCAGAACTGAGCAAGTGGAGAGACGTTCGTTCATCTAGCACCAAGGGAACGGGTTGCAGGAGACACTTTTTCTCTGCTTTCTCAGTCTGTTTCCTAGTGCCGGTTTGAAGTTCCTGCAGTTTTCACTGTAAAACCGAGTTGGAGCTAGTACCTCCCCATATATATGTATGGAATGGAGTTTGCAACTGAAAAGAAACTTTGTGTTCCCAACAAGCTAGGTGAAGGACGGCTTTCACACACACTTATCTCTCAGAACTGAGCAAGTGGAGAGACGTTCGTTCATCTAGCACCAAGGGAACGGGTTGCAGGAGACACTTTTTCTCTGCTTTCTCAGTCTGTTTCCTAGTGCCGGTTTGAAGTTCCTGCAGTTTTCACTGTAAAACCGAGTTGGAGCTAGTACCTCCCCATATATATGTATGGAATGGAGTTTGCAACTGAAAAGAAACTTTGTGTTCCCAACAAGCTAGGTGAAGGACGGCTTTCACACACACTTATCTCTCAGAACTGAGCAAGTGGAGAGACGTTCGTTCATCTAGCACCAAGGGAACGGGTTGCAGGAGACACTTTTTCTCTGCTTTCTCAGTCTGTTTCCTAGTGCCGGTTTGAAGTTCCTGCAGTTTTCACTGTAAAACCGAGTTGGAGCTAGTACCTCCCCATATATATGTATGGAATGGAGTTTGCAACTGAAAAGAAACTTTGTGTTCCCAACAAGCTAGGTGAAGGACGGCTTTCACACACACTTATCTCTCAGAACTGAGCAAGTGGAGAGACGTTCGTTCATCTAGCACCAAGGGAACGGGTTGCAGGAGACACTTTTTCTCTGCTTTCTCAGTCTGTTTCCTAGTGCCGGTTTGAAGTTCCTGCAGTTTTCACTGTAAAACCGAGTTGGAGCTAGTACCTCCCCATATATATGTATGGAATGGAGTTTGCAACTGAAAAGAAACTTTGTGTTCCCAACAAGCTAGGTGAAGGACGGCTTTCACACACACTTATCTCTCAGAACTGAGCAAGTGGAGAGACGTTCGTTCATCTAGCACCAAGGGAACGGGTTGCAGGAGACACTTTTTCTCTGCTTTCTCAGTCTGTTTCCTAGTGCCGGTTTGAAGTTCCTGCAGTTTTCACTGTAAAACCGAGTTGGAGCTAGTACCTCCCCATATATATGTATGGAATGGAGTTTGCAACTGAAAAGAAACTTTGTGTTCCCAACAAGCTAGGTGAAGGACGGCTTTCACACACACTTATCTCTCAGAACTGAGCAAGTGGAGAGACGTTCGTTCATCTAGCACCAAGGGAACGGGTTGCAGGAGACACTTTTTCTCTGCTTTCTCAGTCTGTTTCCTAGTGCCGGTTTGAAGTTCCTGCAGTTTTCACTGTAAAACCGAGTTGGAGCTAGTACCTCCCCATATATATGTATGGAATGGAGTTTGCAACTGAAAAGAAACTTTGTGTTCCCAACAAGCTAGGTGAAGGACGGCTTTCACACACACTTATCTCTCAGAACTGAGCAAGTGGAGAGACGTTCGTTCATCTAGCACCAAGGGAACGGGTTGCAGGAGACACTTTTTCTCTGCTTTCTCAGTCTGTTTCCTAGTGCCGGTTTGAAGTTCCTGCAGTTTTCACTGTAAAACCGAGTTGGAGCTAGTACCTCCCCATATATATGTATGGAATGGAGTTTGCAACTGAAAAGAAACTTTGTGTTCCCAACAAGCTAGGTGAAGGACGGCTTTCACACACACTTATCTCTCAGAACTGAGCAAGTGGAGAGACGTTCGTTCATCTAGCACCAAGGGAACGGGTTGCAGGAGACACTTTTTCTCTGCTTTCTCAGTCTGTTTCCTAGTGCCGGTTTGAAGTTCCTGCAGTTTTCACTGTAAAACCGAGTTGGAGCTAGTACCTCCCCATATATATGTATGGAATGGAGTTTGCAACTGAAAAGAAACTTTGTGTTCCCAACAAGCTAGGTGAAGGACGGCTTTCACACACACTTATCTCTCAGAACTGAGCAAGTGGAGAGACGTTCGTTCATCTAGCACCAAGGGAACGGGTTGCAGGAGACACTTTTTCTCTGCTTTCTCAGTCTGTTTCCTAGTGCCGGTTTGAAGTTCCTGCAGTTTTCACTGTAAAACCGAGTTGGAGCTAGTACCTCCCCATATATATGTATGGAATGGAGTTTGCAACTGAAAAGAAACTTTGTGTTCCCAACAAGCTAGGTGAAGGACGGCTTTCACACACACTTATCTCTCAGAACTGAGCAAGTGGAGAGACGTTCGTTCATCTAGCACCAAGGGAACGGGTTGCAGGAGACACTTTTTCTCTGCTTTCTCAGTCTGTTTCCTAGTGCCGGTTTGAAGTTCCTGCAGTTTTCACTGTAAAACCGAGTTGGAGCTAGTACCTCCCCATATATATGTATGGAATGGAGTTTGCAACTGAAAAGAAACTTTGTGTTCCCAACAAGCTAGGTGAAGGACGGCTTTCACACACACTTATCTCTCAGAACTGAGCAAGTGGAGAGACGTTCGTTCATCTAGCACCAAGGGAACGGGTTGCAGGAGACACTTTTTCTCTGCTTTCTCAGTCTGTTTCCTAGTGCCGGTTTGAAGTTCCTGCAGTTTTCACTGTAAAACCGAGTTGGAGCTAGTACCTCCCCATATATATGTATGGAATGGAGTTTGCAACTGAAAAGAAACTTTGTGTTCCCAACAAGCTAGGTGAAGGACGGCTTTCACACACACTTATCTCTCAGAACTGAGCAAGTGGAGAGACGTTCGTTCATCTAGCACCAAGGGAACGGGTTGCAGGAGACACTTTTTCTCTGCTTTCTCAGTCTGTTTCCTAGTGCCGGTTTGAAGTTCCTGCAGTTTTCACTGTAAAACCGAGTTGGAGCTAGTACCTCCCCATATATATGTATGGAATGGAGTTTGCAACTGAAAAGAAACTTTGTGTTCCCAACAAGCTAGGTGAAGGACGGCTTTCACACACACTTATCTCTCAGAACTGAGCAAGTGGAGAGACGTTCGTTCATCTAGCACCAAGGGAACGGGTTGCAGGAGACACTTTTTCTCTGCTTTCTCAGTCTGTTTCCTAGTGCCGGTTTGAAGTTCCTGCAGTTTTCACTGTAAAACCGAGTTGGAGCTAGTACCTCCCCATATATATGTATGGAATGGAGTTTGCAACTGAAAAGAAACTTTGTGTTCCCAACAAGCTAGGTGAAGGACGGCTTTCACACACACTTATCTCTCAGAACTGAGCAAGTGGAGAGACGTTCGTTCATCTAGCACCAAGGGAACGGGTTGCAGGAGACACTTTTTCTCTGCTTTCTCAGTCTGTTTCCTAGTGCCGGTTTGAAGTTCCTGCAGTTTTCACTGTAAAACCGAGTTGGAGCTAGTACCTCCCCATATATATGTATGGAATGGAGTTTGCAACTGAAAAGAAACTTTGTGTTCCCAACAAGCTAGGTGAAGGACGGCTTTCACACACACTTATCTCTCAGAACTGAGCAAGTGGAGAGACGTTCGTTCATCTAGCACCAAGGGAACGGGTTGCAGGAGACACTTTTTCTCTGCTTTCTCAGTCTGTTTCCTAGTGCCGGTTTGAAGTTCCTGCAGTTTTCACTGTAAAACCGAGTTGGAGCTAGTACCTCCCCATATATATGTATGGAATGGAGTTTGCAACTGAAAAGAAACTTTGTGTTCCCAACAAGCTAGGTGAAGGACGGCTTTCACACACACTTATCTCTCAGAACTGAGCAAGTGGAGAGACGTTCGTTCATCTAGCACCAAGGGAACGGGTTGCAGGAGACACTTTTTCTCTGCTTTCTCAGTCTGTTTCCTAGTGCCGGTTTGAAGTTCCTGCAGTTTTCACTGTAAAACCGAGTTGGAGCTAGTACCTCCCCATATATATGTATGGAATGGAGTTTGCAACTGAAAAGAAACTTTGTGTTCCCAACAAGCTAGGTGAAGGACGGCTTTCACACACACTTATCTCTCAGAACTGAGCAAGTGGAGAGACGTTCGTTCATCTAGCACCAAGGGAACGGGTTGCAGGAGACACTTTTTCTCTGCTTTCTCAGTCTGTTTCCTAGTGCCGGTTTGAAGTTCCTGCAGTTTTCACTGTAAAACCGAGTTGGAGCTAGTACCTCCCCATATATATGTATGGAATGGAGTTTGCAACTGAAAAGAAACTTTGTGTTCCCAACAAGCTAGGTGAAGGACGGCTTTCACACACACTTATCTCTCAGAACTGAGCAAGTGGAGAGACGTTCGTTCATCTAGCACCAAGGGAACGGGTTGCAGGAGACACTTTTTCTCTGCTTTCTCAGTCTGTTTCCTAGTGCCGGTTTGAAGTTCCTGCAGTTTTCACTGTAAAACCGAGTTGGAGCTAGTACCTCCCCATATATATGTATGGAATGGAGTTTGCAACTGAAAAGAAACTTTGTGTTCCCAACAAGCTAGGTGAAGGACGGCTTTCACACACACTTATCTCTCAGAACTGAGCAAGTGGAGAGACGTTCGTTCATCTAGCACCAAGGGAACGGGTTGCAGGAGACACTTTTTCTCTGCTTTCTCAGTCTGTTTCCTAGTGCCGGTTTGAAGTTCCTGCAGTTTTCACTGTAAAACCGAGTTGGAGCTAGTACCTCCCCATATATATGTATGGAATGGAGTTTGCAACTGAAAAGAAACTTTGTGTTCCCAACAAGCTAGGTGAAGGACGGCTTTCACACACACTTATCTCTCAGAACTGAGCAAGTGGAGAGACGTTCGTTCATCTAGCACCAAGGGAACGGGTTGCAGGAGACACTTTTTCTCTGCTTTCTCAGTCTGTTTCCTAGTGCCGGTTTGAAGTTCCTGCAGTTTTCACTGTAAAACCGAGTTGGAGCTAGTACCTCCCCATATATATGTATGGAATGGAGTTTGCAACTGAAAAGAAACTTTGTGTTCCCAACAAGCTAGGTGAAGGACGGCTTTCACACACACTTATCTCTCAGAACTGAGCAAGTGGAGAGACGTTCGTTCATCTAGCACCAAGGGAACGGGTTGCAGGAGACACTTTTTCTCTGCTTTCTCAGTCTGTTTCCTAGTGCCGGTTTGAAGTTCCTGCAGTTTTCACTGTAAAACCGAGTTGGAGCTAGTACCTCCCCATATATATGTATGGAATGGAGTTTGCAACTGAAAAGAAACTTTGTGTTCCCAACAAGCTAGGTGAAGGACGGCTTTCACACACACTTATCTCTCAGAACTGAGCAAGTGGAGAGACGTTCGTTCATCTAGCACCAAGGGAACGGGTTGCAGGAGACACTTTTTCTCTGCTTTCTCAGTCTGTTTCCTAGTGCCGGTTTGAAGTTCCTGCAGTTTTCACTGTAAAACCGAGTTGGAGCTAGTACCTCCCCATATATATGTATGGAATGGAGTTTGCAACTGAAAAGAAACTTTGTGTTCCCAACAAGCTAGGTGAAGGACGGCTTTCACACACACTTATCTCTCAGAACTGAGCAAGTGGAGAGACGTTCGTTCATCTAGCACCAAGGGAACGGGTTGCAGGAGACACTTTTTCTCTGCTTTCTCAGTCTGTTTCCTAGTGCCGGTTTGAAGTTCCTGCAGTTTTCACTGTAAAACCGAGTTGGAGCTAGTACCTCCCCATATATATGTATGGAATGGAGTTTGCAACTGAAAAGAAACTTTGTGTTCCCAACAAGCTAGGTGAAGGACGGCTTTCACACACACTTATCTCTCAGAACTGAGCAAGTGGAGAGACGTTCGTTCATCTAGCACCAAGGGAACGGGTTGCAGGAGACACTTTTTCTCTGCTTTCTCAGTCTGTTTCCTAGTGCCGGTTTGAAGTTCCTGCAGTTTTCACTGTAAAACCGAGTTGGAGCTAGTACCTCCCCATATATATGTATGGAATGGAGTTTGCAACTGAAAAGAAACTTTGTGTTCCCAACAAGCTAGGTGAAGGACGGCTTTCACACACACTTATCTCTCAGAACTGAGCAAGTGGAGAGACGTTCGTTCATCTAGCACCAAGGGAACGGGTTGCAGGAGACACTTTTTCTCTGCTTTCTCAGTCTGTTTCCTAGTGCCGGTTTGAAGTTCCTGCAGTTTTCACTGTAAAACCGAGTTGGAGCTAGTACCTCCCCATATATATGTATGGAATGGAGTTTGCAACTGAAAAGAAACTTTGTGTTCCCAACAAGCTAGGTGAAGGACGGCTTTCACACACACTTATCTCTCAGAACTGAGCAAGTGGAGAGACGTTCGTTCATCTAGCACCAAGGGAACGGGTTGCAGGAGACACTTTTTCTCTGCTTTCTCAGTCTGTTTCCTAGTGCCGGTTTGAAGTTCCTGCAGTTTTCACTGTAAAACCGAGTTGGAGCTAGTACCTCCCCATATATATGTATGGAATGGAGTTTGCAACTGAAAAGAAACTTTGTGTTCCCAACAAGCTAGGTGAAGGACGGCTTTCACACACACTTATCTCTCAGAACTGAGCAAGTGGAGAGACGTTCGTTCATCTAGCACCAAGGGAACGGGTTGCAGGAGACACTTTTCTCTGCTTTCTCAGTCTGTTTCCTAGTGCCGGTTTGAAGTTCCTGCAGTTTTCACTGTAAAACCGAGTTGGAGCTAGTACCTCCCCATATATATGTATGGAATGGAGTTTGCAACTGAAAAGAAACTTTGTGTTCCCAACAAGCTAGGTGAAGGACGGCTTTCACACACACTTATCTCTCAGAACTGAGCAAGTGGAGAGACGTTCGTTCATCTAGCACCAAGGGAACGGGTTGCAGGAGACACTTTTTCTCTGCTTTCTCAGTCTGTTTCCTAGTGCCGGTTTGAAGTTCCTGCAGTTTTCACTGTAAAACCGAGTTGGAGCTAGTACCTCCCCATATATATGTATGGAATGGAGTTTGCAACTGAAAAGAAACTTTGTGTTCCCAACAAGCTAGGTGAAGGACGGCTTTCACACACACTTATCTCTCAGAACTGAGCAAGTGGAGAGACGTTCGTTCATCTAGCACCAAGGGAACGGGTTGCAGGAGACACTTTTTCTCTGCTTTCTCAGTCTGTTTCCTAGTGCCGGTTTGAAGTTCCTGCAGTTTTCACTGTAAAACCGAGTTGGAGCTAGTACCTCCCCATATATATGTATGGAATGGAGTTTGCAACTGAAAAGAAACTTTGTGTTCCCAACAAGCTAGGTGAAGGACGGCTTTCACACACACTTATCTCTCAGAACTGAGCAAGTGGAGAGACGTTCGTTCATCTAGCACCAAGGGAACGGGTTGCAGGAGACACTTTTTCTCTGCTTTCTCAGTCTGTTTCCTAGTGCCGGTTTGAAGTTCCTGCAGTTTTCACTGTAAAACCGAGTTGGAGCTAGTACCTCCCCATATATATGTATGGAATGGAGTTTGCAACTGAAAAGAAACTTTGTGTTCCCAACAAGCTAGGTGAAGGACGGCTTTCACACACACTTATCTCTCAGAACTGAGCAAGTGGAGAGACGTTCGTTCATCTAGCACCAAGGGAACGGGTTGCAGGAGACACTTTTTCTCTGCTTTCTCAGTCTGTTTCCTAGTGCCGGTTTGAAGTTCCTGCAGTTTTCACTGTAAAACCGAGTTGGAGCTAGTACCTCCCCATATATATGTATGGAATGGAGTTTGCAACTGAAAAGAAACTTTGTGTTCCCAACAAGCTAGGTGAAGGACGGCTTTCACACACACTTATCTCTCAGAACTGAGCAAGTGGAGAGACGTTCGTTCATCTAGCACCAAGGGAACGGGTTGCAGGAGACACTTTTTCTCTGCTTTCTCAGTCTGTTTCCTAGTGCCGGTTTGAAGTTCCTGCAGTTTTCACTGTAAAACCGAGTTGGAGCTAGTACCTCCCCATATATATGTATGGAATGGAGTTTGCAACTGAAAAGAAACTTTGTGTTCCCAACAAGCTAGGTGAAGGACGGCTTTCACACACACTTATCTCTCAGAACTGAGCAAGTGGAGAGACGTTCGTTCATCTAGCACCAAGGGAACGGGTTGCAGGAGACACTTTTCTCTGCTTTCTCAGTCTGTTTCCTAGTGCCGGTTTGAAGTTCCTGCAGTTTTCACTGTAAAACCGAGTTGGAGCTAGTACCTCCCCATATATATGTATGGAATGGAGTTTGCAACTGAAAAGAAACTTTGTGTTCCCAACAAGCTAGGTGAAGGACGGCTTTCACACACACTTATCTCTCAGAACTGAGCAAGTGGAGAGACGTTCGTTCATCTAGCACCAAGGGAACGGGTTGCAGGAGACACTTTTTCTCTGCTTTCTCAGTCTGTTTCCTAGTGCCGGTTTGAAGTTCCTGCAGTTTTCACTGTAAAACCGAGTTGGAGCTAGTACCTCCCCATATATATGTATGGAATGGAGTTTGCAACTGAAAAGAAACTTTGTGTTCCCAACAAGCTAGGTGAAGGACGGCTTTCACACACACTTATCTCTCAGAACTGAGCAAGTGGAGAGACGTTCGTTCATCTAGCACCAAGGGAACGGGTTGCAGGAGACACTTTTTCTCTGCTTTCTCAGTCTGTTTCCTAGTGCCGGTTTGAAGTTCCTGCAGTTTTCACTGTAAAACCGAGTTGGAGCTAGTACCTCCCCATATATATGTATGGAATGGAGTTTGCAACTGAAAAGAAACTTTGTGTTCCCAACAAGCTAGGTGAAGGACGGCTTTCACACACACTTATCTCTCAGAACTGAGCAAGTGGAGAGACGTTCGTTCATCTAGCACCAAGGGAACGGGTTGCAGGAGACACTTTTTCTCTGCTTTCTCAGTCTGTTTCCTAGTGCCGGTTTGAAGTTCCTGCAGTTTTCACTGTAAAACCGAGTTGGAGCTAGTACCTCCCCATATATATGTATGGAATGGAGTTTGCAACTGAAAAGAAACTTTGTGTTCCCAACAAGCTAGGTGAAGGACGGCTTTCACACACACTTATCTCTCAGAACTGAGCAAGTGGAGAGACGTTCGTTCATCTAGCACCAAGGGAACGGGTTGCAGGAGACACTTTTTCTCTGCTTTCTCAGTCTGTTTCCTAGTGCCGGTTTGAAGTTCCTGCAGTTTTCACTGTAAAACCGAGTTGGAGCTAGTACCTCCCCATATATATGTATGGAATGGAGTTTGCAACTGAAAAGAAACTTTGTGTTCCCAACAAGCTAGGTGAAGGACGGCTTTCACACACACTTATCTCTCAGAACTGAGCAAGTGGAGAGACGTTCGTTCATCTAGCACCAAGGGAACGGGTTGCAGGAGACACTTTTTCTCTGCTTTCTCAGTCTGTTTCCTAGTGCCGGTTTGAAGTTCCTGCAGTTTTCACTGTAAAACCGAGTTGGAGCTAGTACCTCCCCATATATATGTATGGAATGGAGTTTGCAACTGAAAAGAAACTTTGTGTTCCCAACAAGCTAGGTGAAGGACGGCTTTCACACACACTTATCTCTCAGAACTGAGCAAGTGGAGAGACGTTCGTTCATCTAGCACCAAGGGAACGGGTTGCAGGAGACACTTTTTCTCTGCTTTCTCAGTCTGTTTCCTAGTGCCGGTTTGAAGTTCCTGCAGTTTTCACTGTAAAACCGAGTTGGAGCTAGTACCTCCCCATATATATGTATGGAATGGAGTTTGCAACTGAAAAGAAACTTTGTGTTCCCAACAAGCTAGGTGAAGGACGGCTTTCACACACACTTATCTCTCAGAACTGAGCAAGTGGAGAGACGTTCGTTCATCTAGCACCAAGGGAACGGGTTGCAGGAGACACTTTTTCTCTGCTTTCTCAGTCTGTTTCCTAGTGCCGGTTTGAAGTTCCTGCAGTTTTCACTGTAAAACCGAGTTGGAGCTAGTACCTCCCCATATATATGTATGGAATGGAGTTTGCAACTGAAAAGAAACTTTGTGTTCCCAACAAGCTAGGTGAAGGACGGCTTTCACACACACTTATCTCTCAGAACTGAGCAAGTGGAGAGACGTTCGTTCATCTAGCACCAAGGGAACGGGTTGCAGGAGACACTTTTTCTCTGCTTTCTCAGTCTGTTTCCTAGTGCCGGTTTGAAGTTCCTGCAGTTTTCACTGTAAAACCGAGTTGGAGCTAGTACCTCCCCATATATATGTATGGAATGGAGTTTGCAACTGAAAAGAAACTTTGTGTTCCCAACAAGCTAGGTGAAGGACGGCTTTCACACACACTTATCTCTCAGAACTGAGCAAGTGGAGAGACGTTCGTTCATCTAGCACCAAGGGAACGGGTTGCAGGAGACACTTTTTCTCTGCTTTCTCAGTCTGTTTCCTAGTGCCGGTTTGAAGTTCCTGCAGTTTTCACTGTAAAACCGAGTTGGAGCTAGTACCTCCCCATATATATGTATGGAATGGAGTTTGCAACTGAAAAGAAACTTTGTGTTCCCAACAAGCTAGGTGAAGGACGGCTTTCACACACACTTATCTCTCAGAACTGAGCAAGTGGAGAGACGTTCGTTCATCTAGCACCAAGGGAACGGGTTGCAGGAGACACTTTTTCTCTGCTTTCTCAGTCTGTTTCCTAGTGCCGGTTTGAAGTTCCTGCAGTTTTCACTGTAAAACCGAGTTGGAGCTAGTACCTCCCCATATATATGTATGGAATGGAGTTTGCAACTGAAAAGAAACTTTGTGTTCCCAACAAGCTAGGTGAAGGACGGCTTTCACACACACTTATCTCTCAGAACTGAGCAAGTGGAGAGACGTTCGTTCATCTAGCACCAAGGGAACGGGTTGCAGGAGACACTTTTTCTCTGCTTTCTCAGTCTGTTTCCTAGTGCCGGTTTGAAGTTCCTGCAGTTTTCACTGTAAAACCGAGTTGGAGCTAGTACCTCCCCATATATATGTATGGAATGGAGTTTGCAACTGAAAAGAAACTTTGTGTTCCCAACAAGCTAGGTGAAGGACGGCTTTCACACACACTTATCTCTCAGAACTGAGCAAGTGGAGAGACGTTCGTTCATCTAGCACCAAGGGAACGGGTTGCAGGAGACACTTTTTCTCTGCTTTCTCAGTCTGTTTCCTAGTGCCGGTTTGAAGTTCCTGCAGTTTTCACTGTAAAACCGAGTTGGAGCTAGTACCTCCCCATATATATGTATGGAATGGAGTTTGCAACTGAAAAGAAACTTTGTGTTCCCAACAAGCTAGGTGAAGGACGGCTTTCACACACACTTATCTCTCAGAACTGAGCAAGTGGAGAGACGTTCGTTCATCTAGCACCAAGGGAACGGGTTGCAGGAGACACTTTTTCTCTGCTTTCTCAGTCTGTTTCCTAGTGCCGGTTTGAAGTTCCTGCAGTTTTCACTGTAAAACCGAGTTGGAGCTAGTACCTCCCCATATATATGTATGGAATGGAGTTTGCAACTGAAAAGAAACTTTGTGTTCCCAACAAGCTAGGTGAAGGACGGCTTTCACACACACTTATCTCTCAGAACTGAGCAAGTGGAGAGACGTTCGTTCATCTAGCACCAAGGGAACGGGTTGCAGGAGACACTTTTTCTCTGCTTTCTCAGTCTGTTTCCTAGTGCCGGTTTGAAGTTCCTGCAGTTTTCACTGTAAAACCGAGTTGGAGCTAGTACCTCCCCATATATATGTATGGAATGGAGTTTGCAACTGAAAAGAAACTTTGTGTTCCCAACAAGCTAGGTGAAGGACGGCTTTCACACACACTTATCTCTCAGAACTGAGCAAGTGGAGAGACGTTCGTTCATCTAGCACCAAGGGAACGGGTTGCAGGAGACACTTTTTCTCTGCTTTCTCAGTCTGTTTCCTAGTGCCGGTTTGAAGTTCCTGCAGTTTTCACTGTAAAACCGAGTTGGAGCTAGTACCTCCCCATATATATGTATGGAATGGAGTTTGCAACTGAAAAGAAACTTTGTGTTCCCAACAAGCTAGGTGAAGGACGGCTTTCACACACACTTATCTCTCAGAACTGAGCAAGTGGAGAGACGTTCGTTCATCTAGCACCAAGGGAACGGGTTGCAGGAGACACTTTTCTCTGCTTTCTCAGTCTGTTTCCTAGTGCCGGTTTGAAGTTCCTGCAGTTTTCACTGTAAAACCGAGTTGGAGCTAGTACCTCCCCATATATATGTATGGAATGGAGTTTGCAACTGAAAAGAAACTTTGTGTTCCCAACAAGCTAGGTGAAGGACGGCTTTCACACACACTTATCTCTCAGAACTGAGCAAGTGGAGAGACGTTCGTTCATCTAGCACCAAGGGAACGGGTTGCAGGAGACACTTTTTCTCTGCTTTCTCAGTCTGTTTCCTAGTGCCGGTTTGAAGTTCCTGCAGTTTTCACTGTAAAACCGAGTTGGAGCTAGTACCTCCCCATATATATGTATGGAATGGAGTTTGCAACTGAAAAGAAACTTTGTGTTCCCAACAAGCTAGGTGAAGGACGGCTTTCACACACACTTATCTCTCAGAACTGAGCAAGTGGAGAGACGTTCGTTCATCTAGCACCAAGGGAACGGGTTGCAGGAGACACTTTTTCTCTGCTTTCTCAGTCTGTTTCCTAGTGCCGGTTTGAAGTTCCTGCAGTTTTCACTGTAAAACCGAGTTGGAGCTAGTACCTCCCCATATATATGTATGGAATGGAGTTTGCAACTGAAAAGAAACTTTGTGTTCCCAACAAGCTAGGTGAAGGACGGCTTTCACACACACTTATCTCTCAGAACTGAGCAAGTGGAGAGACGTTCGTTCATCTAGCACCAAGGGAACGGGTTGCAGGAGACACTTTTTCTCTGCTTTCTCAGTCTGTTTCCTAGTGCCGGTTTGAAGTTCCTGCAGTTTTCACTGTAAAACCGAGTTGGAGCTAGTACCTCCCCATATATATGTATGGAATGGAGTTTGCAACTGAAAAGAAACTTTGTGTTCCCAACAAGCTAGGTGAAGGACGGCTTTCACACACACTTATCTCTCAGAACTGAGCAAGTGGAGAGACGTTCGTTCATCTAGCACCAAGGGAACGGGTTGCAGGAGACACTTTTTCTCTGCTTTCTCAGTCTGTTTCCTAGTGCCGGTTTGAAGTTCCTGCAGTTTTCACTGTAAAACCGAGTTGGAGCTAGTACCTCCCCATATATATGTATGGAATGGAGTTTGCAACTGAAAAGAAACTTTGTGTTCCCAACAAGCTAGGTGAAGGACGGCTTTCACACACACTTATCTCTCAGAACTGAGCAAGTGGAGAGACGTTCGTTCATCTAGCACCAAGGGAACGGGTTGCAGGAGACACTTTTTCTCTGCTTTCTCAGTCTGTTTCCTAGTGCCGGTTTGAAGTTCCTGCAGTTTTCACTGTAAAACCGAGTTGGAGCTAGTACCTCCCCATATATATGTATGGAATGGAGTTTGCAACTGAAAAGAAACTTTGTGTTCCCAACAAGCTAGGTGAAGGACGGCTTTCACACACACTTATCTCTCAGAACTGAGCAAGTGGAGAGACGTTCGTTCATCTAGCACCAAGGGAACGGGTTGCAGGAGACACTTTTCTCTGCTTTCTCAGTCTGTTTCCTAGTGCCGGTTTGAAGTTCCTGCAGTTTTCACTGTAAAACCGAGTTGGAGCTAGTACCTCCCCATATATATGTATGGAATGGAGTTTGCAACTGAAAAGAAACTTTGTGTTCCCAACAAGCTAGGTGAAGGACGGCTTTCACACACACTTATCTCTCAGAACTGAGCAAGTGGAGAGACGTTCGTTCATCTAGCACCAAGGGAACGGGTTGCAGGAGACACTTTTTCTCTGCTTTCTCAGTCTGTTTCCTAGTGCCGGTTTGAAGTTCCTGCAGTTTTCACTGTAAAACCGAGTTGGAGCTAGTACCTCCCCATATATATGTATGGAATGGAGTTTGCAACTGAAAAGAAACTTTGTGTTCCCAACAAGCTAGGTGAAGGACGGCTTTCACACACACTTATCTCTCAGAACTGAGCAAGTGGAGAGACGTTCGTTCATCTAGCACCAAGGGAACGGGTTGCAGGAGACACTTTTTCTCTGCTTTCTCAGTCTGTTTCCTAGTGCCGGTTTGAAGTTCCTGCAGTTTTCACTGTAAAACCGAGTTGGAGCTAGTACCTCCCCATATATATGTATGGAATGGAGTTTGCAACTGAAAAGAAACTTTGTGTTCCCAACAAGCTAGGTGAAGGACGGCTTTCACACACACTTATCTCTCAGAACTGAGCAAGTGGAGAGACGTTCGTTCATCTAGCACCAAGGGAACGGGTTGCAGGAGACACTTTTTCTCTGCTTTCTCAGTCTGTTTCCTAGTGCCGGTTTGAAGTTCCTGCAGTTTTCACTGTAAAACCGAGTTGGAGCTAGTACCTCCCCATATATATGTATGGAATGGAGTTTGCAACTGAAAAGAAACTTTGTGTTCCCAACAAGCTAGGTGAAGGACGGCTTTCACACACACTTATCTCTCAGAACTGAGCAAGTGGAGAGACGTTCGTTCATCTAGCACCAAGGGAACGGGTTGCAGGAGACACTTTTTCTCTGCTTTCTCAGTCTGTTTCCTAGTGCCGGTTTGAAGTTCCTGCAGTTTTCACTGTAAAACCGAGTTGGAGCTAGTACCTCCCCATATATATGTATGGAATGGAGTTTGCAACTGAAAAGAAACTTTGTGTTCCCAACAAGCTAGGTGAAGGACGGCTTTCACACACACTTATCTCTCAGAACTGAGCAAGTGGAGAGACGTTCGTTCATCTAGCACCAAGGGAACGGGTTGCAGGAGACACTTTTTCTCTGCTTTCTCAGTCTGTTTCCTAGTGCCGGTTTGAAGTTCCTGCAGTTTTCACTGTAAAACCGAGTTGGAGCTAGTACCTCCCCATATATATGTATGGAATGGAGTTTGCAACTGAAAAGAAACTTTGTGTTCCCAACAAGCTAGGTGAAGGACGGCTTTCACACACACTTATCTCTCAGAACTGAGCAAGTGGAGAGACGTTCGTTCATCTAGCACCAAGGGAACGGGTTGCAGGAGACACTTTTTCTCTGCTTTCTCAGTCTGTTTCCTAGTGCCGGTTTGAAGTTCCTGCAGTTTTCACTGTAAAACCGAGTTGGA
The DNA here is from genome assembly GCF_009834535.1 of Camelus ferus. Lineage (NCBI taxonomy): Eukaryota > Metazoa > Chordata > Mammalia > Artiodactyla > Camelidae > Camelus > Camelus ferus. The sequence goes on from NW_022587715.1 coordinate 18,226, forward strand.
GCTAGTACCTCCCCATATATATGTATGGAATGGAGTTTGCAACTGAAAAGAAACTTTGTGTTCCCAACAAGCTAGGTGAAGGACGGCTTTCACACACACTTATCTCTCAGAACTGAGCAAGTGGAGAGACGTTCGTTCATCTAGCACCAAGGGAACGGGTTGCAGGAGACACTTTTTCTCTGCTTTCTCAGTCTGTTTCCTAGTGCCGGTTTGAAGTTCCTGCAGTTTTCACTGTAAAACCGAGTTGGAGCTAGTACCTCCCCATATATATGTATGGAATGGAGTTTGCAACTGAAAAGAAACTTTGTGTTCCCAACAAGCTAGGTGAAGGACGGCTTTCACACACACTTATCTCTCAGAACTGAGCAAGTGGAGAGACGTTCGTTCATCTAGCACCAAGGGAACGGGTTGCAGGAGACACTTTTTCTCTGCTTTCTCAGTCTGTTTCCTAGTGCCGGTTTGAAGTTCCTGCAGTTTTCACTGTAAAACCGAGTTGGAGCTAGTACCTCCCCATATATATGTATGGAATGGAGTTTGCAACTGAAAAGAAACTTTGTGTTCCCAACAAGCTAGGTGAAGGACGGCTTTCACACACACTTATCTCTCAGAACTGAGCAAGTGGAGAGACGTTCGTTCATCTAGCACCAAGGGAACGGGTTGCAGGAGACACTTTTTCTCTGCTTTCTCAGTCTGTTTCCTAGTGCCGGTTTGAAGTTCCTGCAGTTTTCACTGTAAAACCGAGTTGGAGCTAGTACCTCCCCATATATATGTATGGAATGGAGTTTGCAACTGAAAAGAAACTTTGTGTTCCCAACAAGCTAGGTGAAGGACGGCTTTCACACACACTTATCTCTCAGAACTGAGCAAGTGGAGAGACGTTCGTTCATCTAGCACCAAGGGAACGGGTTGCAGGAGACACTTTTTCTCTGCTTTCTCAGTCTGTTTCCTAGTGCCGGTTTGAAGTTCCTGCAGTTTTCACTGTAAAACCGAGTTGGAGCTAGTACCTCCCCATATATATGTATGGAATGGAGTTTGCAACTGAAAAGAAACTTTGTGTTCCCAACAAGCTAGGTGAAGGACGGCTTTCACACACACTTATCTCTCAGAACTGAGCAAGTGGAGAGACGTTCGTTCATCTAGCACCAAGGGAACGGGTTGCAGGAGACACTTTTTCTCTGCTTTCTCAGTCTGTTTCCTAGTGCCGGTTTGAAGTTCCTGCAGTTTTCACTGTAAAACCGAGTTGGAGCTAGTACCTCCCCATATATATGTATGGAATGGAGTTTGCAACTGAAAAGAAACTTTGTGTTCCCAACAAGCTAGGTGAAGGACGGCTTTCACACACACTTATCTCTCAGAACTGAGCAAGTGGAGAGACGTTCGTTCATCTAGCACCAAGGGAACGGGTTGCAGGAGACACTTTTTCTCTGCTTTCTCAGTCTGTTTCCTAGTGCCGGTTTGAAGTTCCTGCAGTTTTCACTGTAAAACCGAGTTGGAGCTAGTACCTCCCCATATATATGTATGGAATGGAGTTTGCAACTGAAAAGAAACTTTGTGTTCCCAACAAGCTAGGTGAAGGACGGCTTTCACACACACTTATCTCTCAGAACTGAGCAAGTGGAGAGACGTTCGTTCATCTAGCACCAAGGGAACGGGTTGCAGGAGACACTTTTTCTCTGCTTTCTCAGTCTGTTTCCTAGTGCCGGTTTGAAGTTCCTGCAGTTTTCACTGTAAAACCGAGTTGGAGCTAGTACCTCCCCATATATATGTATGGAATGGAGTTTGCAACTGAAAAGAAACTTTGTGTTCCCAACAAGCTAGGTGAAGGACGGCTTTCACACACACTTATCTCTCAGAACTGAGCAAGTGGAGAGACGTTCGTTCATCTAGCACCAAGGGAACGGGTTGCAGGAGACACTTTTTCTCTGCTTTCTCAGTCTGTTTCCTAGTGCCGGTTTGAAGTTCCTGCAGTTTTCACTGTAAAACCGAGTTGGAGCTAGTACCTCCCCATATATATGTATGGAATGGAGTTTGCAACTGAAAAGAAACTTTGTGTTCCCAACAAGCTAGGTGAAGGACGGCTTTCACACACACTTATCTCTCAGAACTGAGCAAGTGGAGAGACGTTCGTTCATCTAGCACCAAGGGAACGGGTTGCAGGAGACACTTTTTCTCTGCTTTCTCAGTCTGTTTCCTAGTGCCGGTTTGAAGTTCCTGCAGTTTTCACTGTAAAACCGAGTTGGAGCTAGTACCTCCCCATATATATGTATGGAATGGAGTTTGCAACTGAAAAGAAACTTTGTGTTCCCAACAAGCTAGGTGAAGGACGGCTTTCACACACACTTATCTCTCAGAACTGAGCAAGTGGAGAGACGTTCGTTCATCTAGCACCAAGGGAACGGGTTGCAGGAGACACTTTTTCTCTGCTTTCTCAGTCTGTTTCCTAGTGCCGGTTTGAAGTTCCTGCAGTTTTCACTGTAAAACCGAGTTGGAGCTAGTACCTCCCCATATATATGTATGGAATGGAGTTTGCAACTGAAAAGAAACTTTGTGTTCCCAACAAGCTAGGTGAAGGACGGCTTTCACACACACTTATCTCTCAGAACTGAGCAAGTGGAGAGACGTTCGTTCATCTAGCACCAAGGGAACGGGTTGCAGGAGACACTTTTTCTCTGCTTTCTCAGTCTGTTTCCTAGTGCCGGTTTGAAGTTCCTGCAGTTTTCACTGTAAAACCGAGTTGGAGCTAGTACCTCCCCATATATATGTATGGAATGGAGTTTGCAACTGAAAAGAAACTTTGTGTTCCCAACAAGCTAGGTGAAGGACGGCTTTCACACACACTTATCTCTCAGAACTGAGCAAGTGGAGAGACGTTCGTTCATCTAGCACCAAGGGAACGGGTTGCAGGAGACACTTTTTCTCTGCTTTCTCAGTCTGTTTCCTAGTGCCGGTTTGAAGTTCCTGCAGTTTTCACTGTAAAACCGAGTTGGAGCTAGTACCTCCCCATATATATGTATGGAATGGAGTTTGCAACTGAAAAGAAACTTTGTGTTCCCAACAAGCTAGGTGAAGGACGGCTTTCACACACACTTATCTCTCAGAACTGAGCAAGTGGAGAGACGTTCGTTCATCTAGCACCAAGGGAACGGGTTGCAGGAGACACTTTTTCTCTGCTTTCTCAGTCTGTTTCCTAGTGCCGGTTTGAAGTTCCTGCAGTTTTCACTGTAAAACCGAGTTGGAGCTAGTACCTCCCCATATATATGTATGGAATGGAGTTTGCAACTGAAAAGAAACTTTGTGTTCCCAACAAGCTAGGTGAAGGACGGCTTTCACACACACTTATCTCTCAGAACTGAGCAAGTGGAGAGACGTTCGTTCATCTAGCACCAAGGGAACGGGTTGCAGGAGACACTTTTTCTCTGCTTTCTCAGTCTGTTTCCTAGTGCCGGTTTGAAGTTCCTGCAGTTTTCACTGTAAAACCGAGTTGGAGCTAGTACCTCCCCATATATATGTATGGAATGGAGTTTGCAACTGAAAAGAAACTTTGTGTTCCCAACAAGCTAGGTGAAGGACGGCTTTCACACACACTTATCTCTCAGAACTGAGCAAGTGGAGAGACGTTCGTTCATCTAGCACCAAGGGAACGGGTTGCAGGAGACACTTTTTCTCTGCTTTCTCAGTCTGTTTCCTAGTGCCGGTTTGAAGTTCCTGCAGTTTTCACTGTAAAACCGAGTTGGAGCTAGTACCTCCCCATATATATGTATGGAATGGAGTTTGCAACTGAAAAGAAACTTTGTGTTCCCAACAAGCTAGGTGAAGGACGGCTTTCACACACACTTATCTCTCAGAACTGAGCAAGTGGAGAGACGTTCGTTCATCTAGCACCAAGGGAACGGGTTGCAGGAGACACTTTTTCTCTGCTTTCTCAGTCTGTTTCCTAGTGCCGGTTTGAAGTTCCTGCAGTTTTCACTGTAAAACCGAGTTGGAGCTAGTACCTCCCCATATATATGTATGGAATGGAGTTTGCAACTGAAAAGAAACTTTGTGTTCCCAACAAGCTAGGTGAAGGACGGCTTTCACACACACTTATCTCTCAGAACTGAGCAAGTGGAGAGACGTTCGTTCATCTAGCACCAAGGGAACGGGTTGCAGGAGACACTTTTTCTCTGCTTTCTCAGTCTGTTTCCTAGTGCCGGTTTGAAGTTCCTGCAGTTTTCACTGTAAAACCGAGTTGGAGCTAGTACCTCCCCATATATATGTATGGAATGGAGTTTGCAACTGAAAAGAAACTTTGTGTTCCCAACAAGCTAGGTGAAGGACGGCTTTCACACACACTTATCTCTCAGAACTGAGCAAGTGGAGAGACGTTCGTTCATCTAGCACCAAGGGAACGGGTTGCAGGAGACACTTTTTCTCTGCTTTCTCAGTCTGTTTCCTAGTGCCGGTTTGAAGTTCCTGCAGTTTTCACTGTAAAACCGAGTTGGAGCTAGTACCTCCCCATATATATGTATGGAATGGAGTTTGCAACTGAAAAGAAACTTTGTGTTCCCAACAAGCTAGGTGAAGGACGGCTTTCACACACACTTATCTCTCAGAACTGAGCAAGTGGAGAGACGTTCGTTCATCTAGCACCAAGGGAACGGGTTGCAGGAGACACTTTTTCTCTGCTTTCTCAGTCTGTTTCCTAGTGCCGGTTTGAAGTTCCTGCAGTTTTCACTGTAAAACCGAGTTGGAGCTAGTACCTCCCCATATATATGTATGGAATGGAGTTTGCAACTGAAAAGAAACTTTGTGTTCCCAACAAGCTAGGTGAAGGACGGCTTTCACACACACTTATCTCTCAGAACTGAGCAAGTGGAGAGACGTTCGTTCATCTAGCACCAAGGGAACGGGTTGCAGGAGACACTTTTTCTCTGCTTTCTCAGTCTGTTTCCTAGTGCCGGTTTGAAGTTCCTGCAGTTTTCACTGTAAAACCGAGTTGGAGCTAGTACCTCCCCATATATATGTATGGAATGGAGTTTGCAACTGAAAAGAAACTTTGTGTTCCCAACAAGCTAGGTGAAGGACGGCTTTCACACACACTTATCTCTCAGAACTGAGCAAGTGGAGAGACGTTCGTTCATCTAGCACCAAGGGAACGGGTTGCAGGAGACACTTTTTCTCTGCTTTCTCAGTCTGTTTCCTAGTGCCGGTTTGAAGTTCCTGCAGTTTTCACTGTAAAACCGAGTTGGAGCTAGTACCTCCCCATATATATGTATGGAATGGAGTTTGCAACTGAAAAGAAACTTTGTGTTCCCAACAAGCTAGGTGAAGGACGGCTTTCACACACACTTATCTCTCAGAACTGAGCAAGTGGAGAGACGTTCGTTCATCTAGCACCAAGGGAACGGGTTGCAGGAGACACTTTTTCTCTGCTTTCTCAGTCTGTTTCCTAGTGCCGGTTTGAAGTTCCTGCAGTTTTCACTGTAAAACCGAGTTGGAGCTAGTACCTCCCCATATATATGTATGGAATGGAGTTTGCAACTGAAAAGAAACTTTGTGTTCCCAACAAGCTAGGTGAAGGACGGCTTTCACACACACTTATCTCTCAGAACTGAGCAAGTGGAGAGACGTTCGTTCATCTAGCACCAAGGGAACGGGTTGCAGGAGACACTTTTTCTCTGCTTTCTCAGTCTGTTTCCTAGTGCCGGTTTGAAGTTCCTGCAGTTTTCACTGTAAAACCGAGTTGGAGCTAGTACCTCCCCATATATATGTATGGAATGGAGTTTGCAACTGAAAAGAAACTTTGTGTTCCCAACAAGCTAGGTGAAGGACGGCTTTCACACACACTTATCTCTCAGAACTGAGCAAGTGGAGAGACGTTCGTTCATCTAGCACCAAGGGAACGGGTTGCAGGAGACACTTTTTCTCTGCTTTCTCAGTCTGTTTCCTAGTGCCGGTTTGAAGTTCCTGCAGTTTTCACTGTAAAACCGAGTTGGAGCTAGTACCTCCCCATATATATGTATGGAATGGAGTTTGCAACTGAAAAGAAACTTTGTGTTCCCAACAAGCTAGGTGAAGGACGGCTTTCACACACACTTATCTCTCAGAACTGAGCAAGTGGAGAGACGTTCGTTCATCTAGCACCAAGGGAACGGGTTGCAGGAGACACTTTTTCTCTGCTTTCTCAGTCTGTTTCCTAGTGCCGGTTTGAAGTTCCTGCAGTTTTCACTGTAAAACCGAGTTGGAGCTAGTACCTCCCCATATATATGTATGGAATGGAGTTTGCAACTGAAAAGAAACTTTGTGTTCCCAACAAGCTAGGTGAAGGACGGCTTTCACACACACTTATCTCTCAGAACTGAGCAAGTGGAGAGACGTTCGTTCATCTAGCACCAAGGGAACGGGTTGCAGGAGACACTTTTTCTCTGCTTTCTCAGTCTGTTTCCTAGTGCCGGTTTGAAGTTCCTGCAGTTTTCACTGTAAAACCGAGTTGGAGCTAGTACCTCCCCATATATATGTATGGAATGGAGTTTGCAACTGAAAAGAAACTTTGTGTTCCCAACAAGCTAGGTGAAGGACGGCTTTCACACACACTTATCTCTCAGAACTGAGCAAGTGGAGAGACGTTCGTTCATCTAGCACCAAGGGAACGGGTTGCAGGAGACACTTTTTCTCTGCTTTCTCAGTCTGTTTCCTAGTGCCGGTTTGAAGTTCCTGCAGTTTTCACTGTAAAACCGAGTTGGAGCTAGTACCTCCCCATATATATGTATGGAATGGAGTTTGCAACTGAAAAGAAACTTTGTGTTCCCAACAAGCTAGGTGAAGGACGGCTTTCACACACACTTATCTCTCAGAACTGAGCAAGTGGAGAGACGTTCGTTCATCTAGCACCAAGGGAACGGGTTGCAGGAGACACTTTTTCTCTGCTTTCTCAGTCTGTTTCCTAGTGCCGGTTTGAAGTTCCTGCAGTTTTCACTGTAAAACCGAGTTGGAGCTAGTACCTCCCCATATATATGTATGGAATGGAGTTTGCAACTGAAAAGAAACTTTGTGTTCCCAACAAGCTAGGTGAAGGACGGCTTTCACACACACTTATCTCTCAGAACTGAGCAAGTGGAGAGACGTTCGTTCATCTAGCACCAAGGGAACGGGTTGCAGGAGACACTTTTTCTCTGCTTTCTCAGTCTGTTTCCTAGTGCCGGTTTGAAGTTCCTGCAGTTTTCACTGTAAAACCGAGTTGGAGCTAGTACCTCCCCATATATATGTATGGAATGGAGTTTGCAACTGAAAAGAAACTTTGTGTTCCCAACAAGCTAGGTGAAGGACGGCTTTCACACACACTTATCTCTCAGAACTGAGCAAGTGGAGAGACGTTCGTTCATCTAGCACCAAGGGAACGGGTTGCAGGAGACACTTTTTCTCTGCTTTCTCAGTCTGTTTCCTAGTGCCGGTTTGAAGTTCCTGCAGTTTTCACTGTAAAACCGAGTTGGAGCTAGTACCTCCCCATATATATGTATGGAATGGAGTTTGCAACTGAAAAGAAACTTTGTGTTCCCAACAAGCTAGGTGAAGGACGGCTTTCACACACACTTATCTCTCAGAACTGAGCAAGTGGAGAGACGTTCGTTCATCTAGCACCAAGGGAACGGGTTGCAGGAGACACTTTTTCTCTGCTTTCTCAGTCTGTTTCCTAGTGCCGGTTTGAAGTTCCTGCAGTTTTCACTGTAAAACCGAGTTGGAGCTAGTACCTCCCCATATATATGTATGGAATGGAGTTTGCAACTGAAAAGAAACTTTGTGTTCCCAACAAGCTAGGTGAAGGACGGCTTTCACACACACTTATCTCTCAGAACTGAGCAAGTGGAGAGACGTTCGTTCATCTAGCACCAAGGGAACGGGTTGCAGGAGACACTTTTTCTCTGCTTTCTCAGTCTGTTTCCTAGTGCCGGTTTGAAGTTCCTGCAGTTTTCACTGTAAAACCGAGTTGGAGCTAGTACCTCCCCATATATATGTATGGAATGGAGTTTGCAACTGAAAAGAAACTTTGTGTTCCCAACAAGCTAGGTGAAGGACGGCTTTCACACACACTTATCTCTCAGAACTGAGCAAGTGGAGAGACGTTCGTTCATCTAGCACCAAGGGAACGGGTTGCAGGAGACACTTTTTCTCTGCTTTCTCAGTCTGTTTCCTAGTGCCGGTTTGAAGTTCCTGCAGTTTTCACTGTAAAACCGAGTTGGAGCTAGTACCTCCCCATATATATGTATGGAATGGAGTTTGCAACTGAAAAGAAACTTTGTGTTCCCAACAAGCTAGGTGAAGGACGGCTTTCACACACACTTATCTCTCAGAACTGAGCAAGTGGAGAGACGTTCGTTCATCTAGCACCAAGGGAACGGGTTGCAGGAGACACTTTTTCTCTGCTTTCTCAGTCTGTTTCCTAGTGCCGGTTTGAAGTTCCTGCAGTTTTCACTGTAAAACCGAGTTGGAGCTAGTACCTCCCCATATATATGTATGGAATGGAGTTTGCAACTGAAAAGAAACTTTGTGTTCCCAACAAGCTAGGTGAAGGACGGCTTTCACACACACTTATCTCTCAGAACTGAGCAAGTGGAGAGACGTTCGTTCATCTAGCACCAAGGGAACGGGTTGCAGGAGACACTTTTTCTCTGCTTTCTCAGTCTGTTTCCTAGTGCCGGTTTGAAGTTCCTGCAGTTTTCACTGTAAAACCGAGTTGGAGCTAGTACCTCCCCATATATATGTATGGAATGGAGTTTGCAACTGAAAAGAAACTTTGTGTTCCCAACAAGCTAGGTGAAGGACGGCTTTCACACACACTTATCTCTCAGAACTGAGCAAGTGGAGAGACGTTCGTTCATCTAGCACCAAGGGAACGGGTTGCAGGAGACACTTTTTCTCTGCTTTCTCAGTCTGTTTCCTAGTGCCGGTTTGAAGTTCCTGCAGTTTTCACTGTAAAACCGAGTTGGAGCTAGTACCTCCCCATATATATGTATGGAATGGAGTTTGCAACTGAAAAGAAACTTTGTGTTCCCAACAAGCTAGGTGAAGGACGGCTTTCACACACACTTATCTCTCAGAACTGAGCAAGTGGAGAGACGTTCGTTCATCTAGCACCAAGGGAACGGGTTGCAGGAGACACTTTTTCTCTGCTTTCTCAGTCTGTTTCCTAGTGCCGGTTTGAAGTTCCTGCAGTTTTCACTGTAAAACCGAGTTGGAGCTAGTACCTCCCCATATATATGTATGGAATGGAGTTTGCAACTGAAAAGAAACTTTGTGTTCCCAACAAGCTAGGTGAAGGACGGCTTTCACACACACTTATCTCTCAGAACTGAGCAAGTGGAGAGACGTTCGTTCATCTAGCACCAAGGGAACGGGTTGCAGGAGACACTTTTTCTCTGCTTTCTCAGTCTGTTTCCTAGTGCCGGTTTGAAGTTCCTGCAGTTTTCACTGTAAAACCGAGTTGGAGCTAGTACCTCCCCATATATATGTATGGAATGGAGTTTGCAACTGAAAAGAAACTTTGTGTTCCCAACAAGCTAGGTGAAGGACGGCTTTCACACACACTTATCTCTCAGAACTGAGCAAGTGGAGAGACGTTCGTTCATCTAGCACCAAGGGAACGGGTTGCAGGAGACACTTTTTCTCTGCTTTCTCAGTCTGTTTCCTAGTGCCGGTTTGAAGTTCCTGCAGTTTTCACTGTAAAACCGAGTTGGAGCTAGTACCTCCCCATATATATGTATGGAATGGAGTTTGCAACTGAAAAGAAACTTTGTGTTCCCAACAAGCTAGGTGAAGGACGGCTTTCACACACACTTATCTCTCAGAACTGAGCAAGTGGAGAGACGTTCGTTCATCTAGCACCAAGGGAACGGGTTGCAGGAGACACTTTTTCTCTGCTTTCTCAGTCTGTTTCCTAGTGCCGGTTTGAAGTTCCTGCAGTTTTCACTGTAAAACCGAGTTGGAGCTAGTACCTCCCCATATATATGTATGGAATGGAGTTTGCAACTGAAAAGAAACTTTGTGTTCCCAACAAGCTAGGTGAAGGACGGCTTTCACACACACTTATCTCTCAGAACTGAGCAAGTGGAGAGACGTTCGTTCATCTAGCACCAAGGGAACGGGTTGCAGGAGACACTTTTTCTCTGCTTTCTCAGTCTGTTTCCTAGTGCCGGTTTGAAGTTCCTGCAGTTTTCACTGTAAAACCGAGTTGGAGCTAGTACCTCCCCATATATATGTATGGAATGGAGTTTGCAACTGAAAAGAAACTTTGTGTTCCCAACAAGCTAGGTGAAGGACGGCTTTCACACACACTTATCTCTCAGAACTGAGCAAGTGGAGAGACGTTCGTTCATCTAGCACCAAGGGAACGGGTTGCAGGAGACACTTTTTCTCTGCTTTCTCAGTCTGTTTCCTAGTGCCGGTTTGAAGTTCCTGCAGTTTTCACTGTAAAACCGAGTTGGAGCTAGTACCTCCCCATATATATGTATGGAATGGAGTTTGCAACTGAAAAGAAACTTTGTGTTCCCAACAAGCTAGGTGAAGGACGGCTTTCACACACACTTATCTCTCAGAACTGAGCAAGTGGAGAGACGTTCGTTCATCTAGCACCAAGGGAACGGGTTGCAGGAGACACTTTTTCTCTGCTTTCTCAGTCTGTTTCCTAGTGCCGGTTTGAAGTTCCTGCAGTTTTCACTGTAAAACCGAGTTGGAGCTAGTACCTCCCCATATATATGTATGGAATGGAGTTTGCAACTGAAAAGAAACTTTGTGTTCCCAACAAGCTAGGTGAAGGACGGCTTTCACACACACTTATCTCTCAGAACTGAGCAAGTGGAGAGACGTTCGTTCATCTAGCACCAAGGGAACGGGTTGCAGGAGACACTTTTTCTCTGCTTTCTCAGTCTGTTTCCTAGTGCCGGTTTGAAGTTCCTGCAGTTTTCACTGTAAAACCGAGTTGGAGCTAGTACCTCCCCATATATATGTATGGAATGGAGTTTGCAACTGAAAAGAAACTTTGTGTTCCCAACAAGCTAGGTGAAGGACGGCTTTCACACACACTTATCTCTCAGAACTGAGCAAGTGGAGAGACGTTCGTTCATCTAGCACCAAGGGAACGGGTTGCAGGAGACACTTTTTCTCTGCTTTCTCAGTCTGTTTCCTAGTGCCGGTTTGAAGTTCCTGCAGTTTTCACTGTAAAACCGAGTTGGAGCTAGTACCTCCCCATATATATGTATGGAATGGAGTTTGCAACTGAAAAGAAACTTTGTGTTCCCAACAAGCTAGGTGAAGGACGGCTTTCACACACACTTATCTCTCAGAACTGAGCAAGTGGAGAGACGTTCGTTCATCTAGCACCAAGGGAACGGGTTGCAGGAGACACTTTTTCTCTGCTTTCTCAGTCTGTTTCCTAGTGCCGGTTTGAAGTTCCTGCAGTTTTCACTGTAAAACCGAGTTGGAGCTAGTACCTCCCCATATATATGTATGGAATGGAGTTTGCAACTGAAAAGAAACTTTGTGTTCCCAACAAGCTAGGTGAAGGACGGCTTTCACACACACTTATCTCTCAGAACTGAGCAAGTGGAGAGACGTTCGTTCATCTAGCACCAAGGGAACGGGTTGCAGGAGACACTTTTTCTCTGCTTTCTCAGTCTGTTTCCTAGTGCCGGTTTGAAGTTCCTGCAGTTTTCACTGTAAAACCGAGTTGGAGCTAGTACCTCCCCATATATATGTATGGAATGGAGTTTGCAACTGAAAAGAAACTTTGTGTTCCCAACAAGCTAGGTGAAGGACGGCTTTCACACACACTTATCTCTCAGAACTGAGCAAGTGGAGAGACGTTCGTTCATCTAGCACCAAGGGAACGGGTTGCAGGAGACACTTTTTCTCTGCTTTCTCAGTCTGTTTCCTAGTGCCGGTTTGAAGTTCCTGCAGTTTTCACTGTAAAACCGAGTTGGAGCTAGTACCTCCCCATATATATGTATGGAATGGAGTTTGCAACTGAAAAGAAACTTTGTGTTCCCAACAAGCTAGGTGAAGGACGGCTTTCACACACACTTATCTCTCAGAACTGAGCAAGTGGAGAGACGTTCGTTCATCTAGCACCAAGGGAACGGGTTGCAGGAGACACTTTTTCTCTGCTTTCTCAGTCTGTTTCCTAGTGCCGGTTTGAAGTTCCTGCAGTTTTCACTGTAAAACCGAGTTGGAGCTAGTACCTCCCCATATATATGTATGGAATGGAGTTTGCAACTGAAAAGAAACTTTGTGTTCCCAACAAGCTAGGTGAAGGACGGCTTTCACACACACTTATCTCTCAGAACTGAGCAAGTGGAGAGACGTTCGTTCATCTAGCACCAAGGGAACGGGTTGCAGGAGACACTTTTTCTCTGCTTTCTCAGTCTGTTTCCTAGTGCCGGTTTGAAGTTCCTGCAGTTTTCACTGTAAAACCGAGTTGGAGCTAGTACCTCCCCATATATATGTATGGAATGGAGTTTGCAACTGAAAAGAAACTTTGTGTTCCCAACAAGCTAGGTGAAGGACGGCTTTCACACACACTTATCTCTCAGAACTGAGCAAGTGGAGAGACGTTCGTTCATCTAGCACCAAGGGAACGGGTTGCAGGAGACACTTTTTCTCTGCTTTCTCAGTCTGTTTCCTAGTGCCGGTTTGAAGTTCCTGCAGTTTTCACTGTAAAACCGAGTTGGAGCTAGTACCTCCCCATATATATGTATGGAATGGAGTTTGCAACTGAAAAGAAACTTTGTGTTCCCAACAAGCTAGGTGAAGGACGGCTTTCACACACACTTATCTCTCAGAACTGAGCAAGTGGAGAGACGTTCGTTCATCTAGCACCAAGGGAACGGGTTGCAGGAGACACTTTTTCTCTGCTTTCTCAGTCTGTTTCCTAGTGCCGGTTTGAAGTTCCTGCAGTTTTCACTGTAAAACCGAGTTGGAGCTAGTACCTCCCCATATATATGTATGGAATGGAGTTTGCAACTGAAAAGAAACTTTGTGTTCCCAACAAGCTAGGTGAAGGACGGCTTTCACACACACTTATCTCTCAGAACTGAGCAAGTGGAGAGACGTTCGTTCATCTAGCACCAAGGGAACGGGTTGCAGGAGACACTTTTTCTCTGCTTTCTCAGTCTGTTTCCTAGTGCCGGTTTGAAGTTCCTGCAGTTTTCACTGTAAAACCGAGTTGGAGCTAGTACCTCCCCATATATATGTATGGAATGGAGTTTGCAACTGAAAAGAAACTTTGTGTTCCCAACAAGCTAGGTGAAGGACGGCTTTCACACACACTTATCTCTCAGAACTGAGCAAGTGGAGAGACGTTCGTTCATCTAGCACCAAGGGAACGGGTTGCAGGAGACACTTTTTCTCTGCTTTCTCAGTCTGTTTCCTAGTGCCGGTTTGAAGTTCCTGCAGTTTTCACTGTAAAACCGAGTTGGAGCTAGTACCTCCCCATATATATGTATGGAATGGAGTTTGCAACTGAAAAGAAACTTTGTGTTCCCAACAAGCTAGGTGAAGGACGGCTTTCACACACACTTATCTCTCAGAACTGAGCAAGTGGAGAGACGTTCGTTCATCTAGCACCAAGGGAACGGGTTGCAGGAGACACTTTTTCTCTGCTTTCTCAGTCTGTTTCCTAGTGCCGGTTTGAAGTTCCTGCAGTTTTCACTGTAAAACCGAGTTGGAGCTAGTACCTCCCCATATATATGTATGGAATGGAGTTTGCAACTGAAAAGAAACTTTGTGTTCCCAACAAGCTAGGTGAAGGACGGCTTTCACACACACTTATCTCTCAGAACTGAGCAAGTGGAGAGACGTTCGTTCATCTAGCACCAAGGGAACGGGTTGCAGGAGACACTTTTCTCTGCTTTCTCAGTCTGTTTCCTAGTGCCGGTTTGAAGTTCCTGCAGTTTTCACTGTAAAACCGAGTTGGAGCTAGTACCTCCCCATATATATGTATGGAATGGAGTTTGCAACTGAAAAGAAACTTTGTGTTCCCAACAAGCTAGGTGAAGGACGGCTTTCACACACACTTATCTCTCAGAACTGAGCAAGTGGAGAGACGTTCGTTCATCTAGCACCAAGGGAACGGGTTGCAGGAGACACTTTTTCTCTGCTTTCTCAGTCTGTTTCCTAGTGCCGGTTTGAAGTTCCTGCAGTTTTCACTGTAAAACCGAGTTGGAGCTAGTACCTCCCCATATATATGTATGGAATGGAGTTTGCAACTGAAAAGAAACTTTGTGTTCCCAACAAGCTAGGTGAAGGACGGCTTTCACACACACTTATCTCTCAGAACTGAGCAAGTGGAGAGACGTTCGTTCATCTAGCACCAAGGGAACGGGTTGCAGGAGACACTTTTTCTCTGCTTTCTCAGTCTGTTTCCTAGTGCCGGTTTGAAGTTCCTGCAGTTTTCACTGTAAAACCGAGTTGGAGCTAGTACCTCCCCATATATATGTATGGAATGGAGTTTGCAACTGAAAAGAAACTTTGTGTTCCCAACAAGCTAGGTGAAGGACGGCTTTCACACACACTTATCTCTCAGAACTGAGCAAGTGGAGAGACGTTCGTTCATCTAGCACCAAGGGAACGGGTTGCAGGAGACACTTTTTCTCTGCTTTCTCAGTCTGTTTCCTAGTGCCGGTTTGAAGTTCCTGCAGTTTTCACTGTAAAACCGAGTTGGAGCTAGTACCTCCCCATATATATGTATGGAATGGAGTTTGCAACTGAAAAGAAACTTTGTGTTCCCAACAAGCTAGGTGAAGGACGGCTTTCACACACACTTATCTCTCAGAACTGAGCAAGTGGAGAGACGTTCGTTCATCTAGCACCAAGGGAACGGGTTGCAGGAGACACTTTTTCTCTGCTTTCTCAGTCTGTTTCCTAGTGCCGGTTTGAAGTTCCTGCAGTTTTCACTGTAAAACCGAGTTGGAGCTAGTACCTCCCCATATATATGTATGGAATGGAGTTTGCAACTGAAAAGAAACTTTGTGTTCCCAACAAGCTAGGTGAAGGACGGCTTTCACACACACTTATCTCTCAGAACTGAGCAAGTGGAGAGACGTTCGTTCATCTAGCACCAAGGGAACGGGTTGCAGGAGACACTTTTTCTCTGCTTTCTCAGTCTGTTTCCTAGTGCCGGTTTGAAGTTCCTGCAGTTTTCACTGTAAAACCGAGTTGGAGCTAGTACCTCCCCATATATATGTATGGAATGGAGTTTGCAACTGAAAAGAAACTTTGTGTTCCCAACAAGCTAGGTGAAGGACGGCTTTCACACACACTTATCTCTCAGAACTGAGCAAGTGGAGAGACGTTCGTTCATCTAGCACCAAGGGAACGGGTTGCAGGAGACACTTTTTCTCTGCTTTCTCAGTCTGTTTCCTAGTGCCGGTTTGAAGTTCCTGCAGTTTTCACTGTAAAACCGAGTTGGAGCTAGTACCTCCCCATATATATGTATGGAATGGAGTTTGCAACTGAAAAGAAACTTTGTGTTCCCAACAAGCTAGGTGAAGGACGGCTTTCACACACACTTATCTCTCAGAACTGAGCAAGTGGAGAGACGTTCGTTCATCTAGCACCAAGGGAACGGGTTGCAGGAGACACTTTTTCTCTGCTTTCTCAGTCTGTTTCCTAGTGCCGGTTTGAAGTTCCTGCAGTTTTCACTGTAAAACCGAGTTGGAGCTAGTACCTCCCCATATATATGTATGGAATGGAGTTTGCAACTGAAAAGAAACTTTGTGTTCCCAACAAGCTAGGTGAAGGACGGCTTTCACACACACTTATCTCTCAGAACTGAGCAAGTGGAGAGACGTTCGTTCATCTAGCACCAAGGGAACGGGTTGCAGGAGACACTTTTTCTCTGCTTTCTCAGTCTGTTTCCTAGTGCCGGTTTGAAGTTCCTGCAGTTTTCACTGTAAAACCGAGTTGGAGCTAGTACCTCCCCATATATATGTATGGAATGGAGTTTGCAACTGAAAAGAAACTTTGTGTTCCCAACAAGCTAGGTGAAGGACGGCTTTCACACACACTTATCTCTCAGAACTGAGCAAGTGGAGAGACGTTCGTTCATCTAGCACCAAGGGAACGGGTTGCAGGAGACACTTTTTCTCTGCTTTCTCAGTCTGTTTCCTAGTGCCGGTTTGAAGTTCCTGCAGTTTTCACTGTAAAACCGAGTTGGAGCTAGTACCTCCCCATATATATGTATGGAATGGAGTTTGCAACTGAAAAGAAACTTTGTGTTCCCAACAAGCTAGGTGAAGGACGGCTTTCACACACACTTATCTCTCAGAACTGAGCAAGTGGAGAGACGTTCGTTCATCTAGCACCAAGGGAACGGGTTGCAGGAGACACTTTTTCTCTGCTTTCTCAGTCTGTTTCCTAGTGCCGGTTTGAAGTTCCTGCAGTTTTCACTGTAAAACCGAGTTGGAGCTAGTACCTCCCCATATATATGTATGGAATGGAGTTTGCAACTGAAAAGAAACTTTGTGTTCCCAACAAGCTAGGTGAAGGACGGCTTTCACACACACTTATCTCTCAGAACTGAGCAAGTGGAGAGACGTTCGTTCATCTAGCACCAAGGGAACGGGTTGCAGGAGACACTTTTTCTCTGCTTTCTCAGTCTGTTTCCTAGTGCCGGTTTGAAGTTCCTGCAGTTTTCACTGTAAAACCGAGTTGGAGCTAGTACCTCCCCATATATATGTATGGAATGGAGTTTGCAACTGAAAAGAAACTTTGTGTTCCCAACAAGCTAGGTGAAGGACGGCTTTCACACACACTTATCTCTCAGAACTGAGCAAGTGGAGAGACGTTCGTTCATCTAGCACCAAGGGAACGGGTTGCAGGAGACACTTTTTCTCTGCTTTCTCAGTCTGTTTCCTAGTGCCGGTTTGAAGTTCCTGCAGTTTTCACTGTAAAACCGAGTTGGAGCTAGTACCTCCCCATATATATGTATGGAATGGAGTTTGCAACTGAAAAGAAACTTTGTGTTCCCAACAAGCTAGGTGAAGGACGGCTTTCACACACACTTATCTCTCAGAACTGAGCAAGTGGAGAGACGTTCGTTCATCTAGCACCAAGGGAACGGGTTGCAGGAGACACTTTTTCTCTGCTTTCTCAGTCTGTTTCCTAGTGCCGGTTTGAAGTTCCTGCAGTTTTCACTGTAAAACCGAGTTGGAGCTAGTACCTCCCCATATATATGTATGGAATGGAGTTTGCAACTGAAAAGAAACTTTGTGTTCCCAACAAGCTAGGTGAAGGACGGCTTTCACACACACTTATCTCTCAGAACTGAGCAAGTGGAGAGACGTTCGTTCATCTAGCACCAAGGGAACGGGTTGCAGGAGACACTTTTTCTCTGCTTTCTCAGTCTGTTTCCTAGTGCCGGTTTGAAGTTCCTGCAGTTTTCACTGTAAAACCGAGTTGGAGCTAGTACCTCCCCATATATATGTATGGAATGGAGTTTGCAACTGAAAAGAAACTTTGTGTTCCCAACAAGCTAGGTGAAGGACGGCTTTCACACACACTTATCTCTCAGAACTGAGCAAGTGGAGAGACGTTCGTTCATCTAGCACCAAGGGAACGGGTTGCAGGAGACACTTTTTCTCTGCTTTCTCAGTCTGTTTCCTAGTGCCGGTTTGAAGTTCCTGCAGTTTTCACTGTAAAACCGAGTTGGAGCTAGTACCTCCCCATATATATGTATGGAATGGAGTTTGCAACTGAAAAGAAACTTTGTGTTCCCAACAAGCTAGGTGAAGGACGGCTTTCACACACACTTATCTCTCAGAACTGAGCAAGTGGAGAGACGTTCGTTCATCTAGCACCAAGGGAACGGGTTGCAGGAGACACTTTTTCTCTGCTTTCTCAGTCTGTTTCCTAGTGCCGGTTTGAAGTTCCTGCAGTTTTCACTGTAAAACCGAGTTGGAGCTAGTACCTCCCCATATATATGTATGGAATGGAGTTTGCAACTGAAAAGAAACTTTGTGTTCCCAACAAGCTAGGTGAAGGACGGCTTTCACACACACTTATCTCTCAGAACTGAGCAAGTGGAGAGACGTTCGTTCATCTAGCACCAAGGGAACGGGTTGCAGGAGACACTTTTTCTCTGCTTTCTCAGTCTGTTTCCTAGTGCCGGTTTGAAGTTCCTGCAGTTTTCACTGTAAAACCGAGTTGGAGCTAGTACCTCCCCATATATATGTATGGAATGGAGTTTGCAACTGAAAAGAAACTTTGTGTTCCCAACAAGCTAGGTGAAGGACGGCTTTCACACACACTTATCTCTCAGAACTGAGCAAGTGGAGAGACGTTCGTTCATCTAGCACCAAGGGAACGGGTTGCAGGAGACACTTTTTCTCTGCTTTCTCAGTCTGTTTCCTAGTGCCGGTTTGAAGTTCCTGCAGTTTTCACTGTAAAACCGAGTTGGAGCTAGTACCTCCCCATATATATGTATGGAATGGAGTTTGCAACTGAAAAGAAACTTTGTGTTCCCAACAAGCTAGGTGAAGGACGGCTTTCACACACACTTATCTCTCAGAACTGAGCAAGTGGAGAGACGTTCGTTCATCTAGCACCAAGGGAACGGGTTGCAGGAGACACTTTTTCTCTGCTTTCTCAGTCTGTTTCCTAGTGCCGGTTTGAAGTTCCTGCAGTTTTCACTGTAAAACCGAGTTGGAGCTAGTACCTCCCCATATATATGTATGGAATGGAGTTTGCAACTGAAAAGAAACTTTGTGTTCCCAACAAGCTAGGTGAAGGACGGCTTTCACACACACTTATCTCTCAGAACTGAGCAAGTGGAGAGACGTTCGTTCATCTAGCACCAAGGGAACGGGTTGCAGGAGACACTTTTTCTCTGCTTTCTCAGTCTGTTTCCTAGTGCCGGTTTGAAGTTCCTGCAGTTTTCACTGTAAAACCGAGTTGGAGCTAGTACCTCCCCATATATATGTATGGAATGGAGTTTGCAACTGAAAAGAAACTTTGTGTTCCCAACAAGCTAGGTGAAGGACGGCTTTCACACACACTTATCTCTCAGAACTGAGCAAGTGGAGAGACGTTCGTTCATCTAGCACCAAGGGAACGGGTTGCAGGAGACACTTTTTCTCTGCTTTCTCAGTCTGTTTCCTAGTGCCGGTTTGAAGTTCCTGCAGTTTTCACTGTAAAACCGAGTTGGAGCTAGTACCTCCCCATATATATGTATGGAATGGAGTTTGCAACTGAAAAGAAACTTTGTGTTCCCAACAAGCTAGGTGAAGGACGGCTTTCACACACACTTATCTCTCAGAACTGAGCAAGTGGAGAGACGTTCGTTCATCTAGCACCAAGGGAACGGGTTGCAGGAGACACTTTTTCTCTGCTTTCTCAGTCTGTTTCCTAGTGCCGGTTTGAAGTTCCTGCAGTTTTCACTGTAAAACCGAGTTGGAGCTAGTACCTCCCCATATATATGTATGGAATGGAGTTTGCAACTGAAAAGAAACTTTGTGTTCCCAACAAGCTAGGTGAAGGACGGCTTTCACACACACTTATCTCTCAGAACTGAGCAAGTGGAGAGACGTTCGTTCATCTAGCACCAAGGGAACGGGTTGCAGGAGACACTTTTTCTCTGCTTTCTCAGTCTGTTTCCTAGTGCCGGTTTGAAGTTCCTGCAGTTTTCACTGTAAAACCGAGTTGGAGCTAGTACCTCCCCATATATATGTATGGAATGGAGTTTGCAACTGAAAAGAAACTTTGTGTTCCCAACAAGCTAGGTGAAGGACGGCTTTCACACACACTTATCTCTCAGAACTGAGCAAGTGGAGAGACGTTCGTTCATCTAGCACCAAGGGAACGGGTTGCAGGAGACACTTTTTCTCTGCTTTCTCAGTCTGTTTCCTAGTGCCGGTTTGAAGTTCCTGCAGTTTTCACTGTAAAACCGAGTTGGAGCTAGTACCTCCCCATATATATGTATGGAATGGAGTTTGCAACTGAAAAGAAACTTTGTGTTCCCAACAAGCTAGGTGAAGGACGGCTTTCACACACACTTATCTCTCAGAACTGAGCAAGTGGAGAGACGTTCGTTCATCTAGCACCAAGGGAACGGGTTGCAGGAGACACTTTTTCTCTGCTTTCTCAGTCTGTTTCCTAGTGCCGGTTTGAAGTTCCTGCAGTTTTCACTGTAAAACCGAGTTGGAGCTAGTACCTCCCCATATATATGTATGGAATGGAGTTTGCAACTGAAAAGAAACTTTGTGTTCCCAACAAGCTAGGTGAAGGACGGCTTTCACACACACTTATCTCTCAGAACTGAGCAAGTGGAGAGACGTTCGTTCATCTAGCACCAAGGGAACGGGTTGCAGGAGACACTTTTTCTCTGCTTTCTCAGTCTGTTTCCTAGTGCCGGTTTGAAGTTCCTGCAGTTTTCACTGTAAAACCGAGTTGGAGCTAGTACCTCCCCATATATATGTATGGAATGGAGTTTGCAACTGAAAAGAAACTTTGTGTTCCCAACAAGCTAGGTGAAGGACGGCTTTCACACACACTTATCTCTCAGAACTGAGCAAGTGGAGAGACGTTCGTTCATCTAGCACCAAGGGAACGGGTTGCAGGAGACACTTTTTCTCTGCTTTCTCAGTCTGTTTCCTAGTGCCGGTTTGAAGTTCCTGCAGTTTTCACTGTAAAACCGAGTTGGAGCTAGTACCTCCCCATATATATGTATGGAATGGAGTTTGCAACTGAAAAGAAACTTTGTGTTCCCAACAAGCTAGGTGAAGGACGGCTTTCACACACACTTATCTCTCAGAACTGAGCAAGTGGAGAGACGTTCGTTCATCTAGCACCAAGGGAACGGGTTGCAGGAGACACTTTTTCTCTGCTTTCTCAGTCTGTTTCCTAGTGCCGGTTTGAAGTTCCTGCAGTTTTCACTGTAAAACCGAGTTGGAGCTAGTACCTCCCCATATATATGTATGGAATGGAGTTTGCAACTGAAAAGAAACTTTGTGTTCCCAACAAGCTAGGTGAAGGACGGCTTTCACACACACTTATCTCTCAGAACTGAGCAAGTGGAGAGACGTTCGTTCATCTAGCACCAAGGGAACGGGTTGCAGGAGACACTTTTTCTCTGCTTTCTCAGTCTGTTTCCTAGTGCCGGTTTGAAGTTCCTGCAGTTTTCACTGTAAAACCGAGTTGGAGCTAGTACCTCCCCATATATATGTATGGAATGGAGTTTGCAACTGAAAAGAAACTTTGTGTTCCCAACAAGCTAGGTGAAGGACGGCTTTCACACACACTTATCTCTCAGAACTGAGCAAGTGGAGAGACGTTCGTTCATCTAGCACCAAGGGAACGGGTTGCAGGAGACACTTTTTCTCTGCTTTCTCAGTCTGTTTCCTAGTGCCGGTTTGAAGTTCCTGCAGTTTTCACTGTAAAACCGAGTTGGAGCTAGTACCTCCCCATATATATGTATGGAATGGAGTTTGCAACTGAAAAGAAACTTTGTGTTCCCAACAAGCTAGGTGAAGGACGGCTTTCACACACACTTATCTCTCAGAACTGAGCAAGTGGAGAGACGTTCGTTCATCTAGCACCAAGGGAACGGGTTGCAGGAGACACTTTTTCTCTGCTTTCTCAGTCTGTTTCCTAGTGCCGGTTTGAAGTTCCTGCAGTTTTCACTGTAAAACCGAGTTGGAGCTAGTACCTCCCCATATATATGTATGGAATGGAGTTTGCAACTGAAAAGAAACTTTGTGTTCCCAACAAGCTAGGTGAAGGACGGCTTTCACACACACTTATCTCTCAGAACTGAGCAAGTGGAGAGACGTTCGTTCATCTAGCACCAAGGGAACGGGTTGCAGGAGACACTTTTTCTCTGCTTTCTCAGTCTGTTTCCTAGTGCCGGTTTGAAGTTCCTGCAGTTTTCACTGTAAAACCGAGTTGGAGCTAGTACCTCCCCATATATATGTATGGAATGGAGTTTGCAACTGAAAAGAAACTTTGTGTTCCCAACAAGCTAGGTGAAGGACGGCTTTCACACACACTTATCTCTCAGAACTGAGCAAGTGGAGAGACGTTCGTTCATCTAGCACCAAGGGAACGGGTTGCAGGAGACACTTTTTCTCTGCTTTCTCAGTCTGTTTCCTAGTGCCGGTTTGAAGTTCCTGCAGTTTTCACTGTAAAACCGAGTTGGAGCTAGTACCTCCCCATATATATGTATGGAATGGAGTTTGCAACTGAAAAGAAACTTTGTGTTCCCAACAAGCTAGGTGAAGGACGGCTTTCACACACTTATCTCTCAGAACTGAGCAAGTGGAGAGACGTTCGTTCATCTAGCACCAAGGGAACGGGTTGCAGGAGACACTTTTTCTCTGCTTTCTCAGTCTGTTTCCTAGTGCCGGTTTGAAGTTCCTGCAGTTTTCACTGTAAAACCGAGTTGGAGCTAGTACCTCCCCATATATATGTATGGAATGGAGTTTGCAACTGAAAAGAAACTTTGTGTTCCCAACAAGCTAGGTGAAGGACGGCTTTCACACACACTTATCTCTCAGAACTGAGCAAGTGGAGAGACGTTCGTTCATCTAGCACCAAGGGAACGGGTTGCAGGAGACACTTTTTCTCTGCTTTCTCAGTCTGTTTCCTAGTGCCGGTTTGAAGTTCCTGCAGTTTTCACTGTAAAACCGAGTTGGAGCTAGTACCTCCCCATATATATGTATGGAATGGAGTTTGCAACTGAAAAGAAACTTTGTGTTCCCAACAAGCTAGGTGAAGGACGGCTTTCACACACACTTATCTCTCAGAACTGAGCAAGTGGAGAGACGTTCGTTCATCTAGCACCAAGGGAACGGGTTGCAGGAGACACTTTTTCTCTGCTTTCTCAGTCTGTTTCCTAGTGCCGGTTTGAAGTTCCTGCAGTTTTCACTGTAAAACCGAGTTGGAGCTAGTACCTCCCCATATATATGTATGGAATGGAGTTTGCAACTGAAAAGAAACTTTGTGTTCCCAACAAGCTAGGTGAAGGACGGCTTTCACACACACTTATCTCTCAGAACTGAGCAAGTGGAGAGACGTTCGTTCATCTAGCACCAAGGGAACGGGTTGCAGGAGACACTTTTTCTCTGCTTTCTCAGTCTGTTTCCTAGTGCCGGTTTGAAGTTCCTGCAGTTTTCACTGTAAAACCGAGTTGGAGCTAGTACCTCCCCATATATATGTATGGAATGGAGTTTGCAACTGAAAAGAAACTTTGTGTTCCCAACAAGCTAGGTGAAGGACGGCTTTCACACACACTTATCTCTCAGAACTGAGCAAGTGGAGAGACGTTCGTTCATCTAGCACCAAGGGAACGGGTTGCAGGAGACACTTTTTCTCTGCTTTCTCAGTCTGTTTCCTAGTGCCGGTTTGAAGTTCCTGCAGTTTTCACTGTAAAACCGAGTTGGAGCTAGTACCTCCCCATATATATGTATGGAATGGAGTTTGCAACTGAAAAGAAACTTTGTGTTCCCAACAAGCTAGGTGAAGGACGGCTTTCACACACACTTATCTCTCAGAACTGAGCAAGTGGAGAGACGTTCGTTCATCTAGCACCAAGGGAACGGGTTGCAGGAGACACTTTTTCTCTGCTTTCTCAGTCTGTTTCCTAGTGCCGGTTTGAAGTTCCTGCAGTTTTCACTGTAAAACCGAGTTGGAGCTAGTACCTCCCCATATATATGTATGGAATGGAGTTTGCAACTGAAAAGAAACTTTGTGTTCCCAACAAGCTAGGTGAAGGACGGCTTTCACACACACTTATCTCTCAGAACTGAGCAAGTGGAGAGACGTTCGTTCATCTAGCACCAAGGGAACGGGTTGCAGGAGACACTTTTTCTCTGCTTTCTCAGTCTGTTTCCTAGTGCCGGTTTGAAGTTCCTGCAGTTTTCACTGTAAAACCGAGTTGGAGCTAGTACCTCCCCATATATATGTATGGAATGGAGTTTGCAACTGAAAAGAAACTTTGTGTTCCCAACAAGCTAGGTGAAGGACGGCTTTCACACACACTTATCTCTCAGAACTGAGCAAGTGGAGAGACGTTCGTTCATCTAGCACCAAGGGAACGGGTTGCAGGAGACACTTTTTCTCTGCTTTCTCAGTCTGTTTCCTAGTGCCGGTTTGAAGTTCCTGCAGTTTTCACTGTAAAACCGAGTTGGAGCTAGTACCTCCCCATATATATGTATGGAATGGAGTTTGCAACTGAAAAGAAACTTTGTGTTCCCAACAAGCTAGGTGAAGGACGGCTTTCACACACACTTATCTCTCAGAACTGAGCAAGTGGAGAGACGTTCGTTCATCTAGCACCAAGGGAACGGGTTGCAGGAGACACTTTTTCTCTGCTTTCTCAGTCTGTTTCCTAGTGCCGGTTTGAAGTTCCTGCAGTTTTCACTGTAAAACCGAGTTGGAGCTAGTACCTCCCCATATATATGTATGGAATGGAGTTTGCAACTGAAAAGAAACTTTGTGTTCCCAACAAGCTAGGTGAAGGACGGCTTTCACACACACTTATCTCTCAGAACTGAGCAAGTGGAGAGACGTTCGTTCATCTAGCACCAAGGGAACGGGTTGCAGGAGACACTTTTTCTCTGCTTTCTCAGTCTGTTTCCTAGTGCCGGTTTGAAGTTCCTGCAGTTTTCACTGTAAAACCGAGTTGGAGCTAGTACCTCCCCATATATATGTATGGAATGGAGTTTGCAACTGAAAAGAAACTTTGTGTTCCCAACAAGCTAGGTGAAGGACGGCTTTCACACACACTTATCTCTCAGAACTGAGCAAGTGGAGAGACGTTCGTTCATCTAGCACCAAGGGAACGGGTTGCAGGAGACACTTTTTCTCTGCTTTCTCAGTCTGTTTCCTAGTGCCGGTTTGAAGTTCCTGCAGTTTTCACTGTAAAACCGAGTTGGAGCTAGTACCTCCCCATATATATGTATGGAATGGAGTTTGCAACTGAAAAGAAACTTTGTGTTCCCAACAAGCTAGGTGAAGGACGGCTTTCACACACACTTATCTCTCAGAACTGAGCAAGTGGAGAGACGTTCGTTCATCTAGCACCAAGGGAACGGGTTGCAGGAGACACTTTTTCTCTGCTTTCTCAGTCTGTTTCCTAGTGCCGGTTTGAAGTTCCTGCAGTTTTCACTGTAAAACCGAGTTGGAGCTAGTACCTCCCCATATATATGTATGGAATGGAGTTTGCAACTGAAAAGAAACTTTGTGTTCCCAACAAGCTAGGTGAAGGACGGCTTTCACACACACTTATCTCTCAGAACTGAGCAAGTGGAGAGACGTTCGTTCATCTAGCACCAAGGGAACGGGTTGCAGGAGACACTTTTTCTCTGCTTTCTCAGTCTGTTTCCTAGTGCCGGTTTGAAGTTCCTGCAGTTTTCACTGTAAAACCGAGTTGGAGCTAGTACCTCCCCATATATATGTATGGAATGGAGTTTGCAACTGAAAAGAAACTTTGTGTTCCCAACAAGCTAGGTGAAGGACGGCTTTCACACACACTTATCTCTCAGAACTGAGCAAGTGGAGAGACGTTCGTTCATCTAGCACCAAGGGAACGGGTTGCAGGAGACACTTTTTCTCTGCTTTCTCAGTCTGTTTCCTAGTGCCGGTTTGAAGTTCCTGCAGTTTTCACTGTAAAACCGAGTTGGAGCTAGTACCTCCCCATATATATGTATGGAATGGAGTTTGCAACTGAAAAGAAACTTTGTGTTCCCAACAAGCTAGGTGAAGGACGGCTTTCACACACACTTATCTCTCAGAACTGAGCAAGTGGAGAGACGTTCGTTCATCTAGCACCAAGGGAACGGGTTGCAGGAGACACTTTTTCTCTGCTTTCTCAGTCTGTTTCCTAGTGCCGGTTTGAAGTTCCTGCAGTTTTCACTGTAAAACCGAGTTGGAGCTAGTACCTCCCCATATATATGTATGGAATGGAGTTTGCAACTGAAAAGAAACTTTGTGTTCCCAACAAGCTAGGTGAAGGACGGCTTTCACACACACTTATCTCTCAGAACTGAGCAAGTGGAGAGACGTTCGTTCATCTAGCACCAAGGGAACGGGTTGCAGGAGACACTTTTTCTCTGCTTTCTCAGTCTGTTTCCTAGTGCCGGTTTGAAGTTCCTGCAGTTTTCACTGTAAAACCGAGTTGGAGCTAGTACCTCCCCATATATATGTATGGAATGGAGTTTGCAACTGAAAAGAAACTTTGTGTTCCCAACAAGCTAGGTGAAGGACGGCTTTCACACACACTTATCTCTCAGAACTGAGCAAGTGGAGAGACGTTCGTTCATCTAGCACCAAGGGAACGGGTTGCAGGAGACACTTTTTCTCTGCTTTCTCAGTCTGTTTCCTAGTGCCGGTTTGAAGTTCCTGCAGTTTTCACTGTAAAACCGAGTTGGAGCTAGTACCTCCCCATATATATGTATGGAATGGAGTTTGCAACTGAAAAGAAACTTTGTGTTCCCAACAAGCTAGGTGAAGGACGGCTTTCACACACACTTATCTCTCAGAACTGAGCAAGTGGAGAGACGTTCGTTCATCTAGCACCAAGGGAACGGGTTGCAGGAGACACTTTTTCTCTGCTTTCTCAGTCTGTTTCCTAGTGCCGGTTTGAAGTTCCTGCAGTTTTCACTGTAAAACCGAGTTGGAGCTAGTACCTCCCCATATATATGTATGGAATGGAGTTTGCAACTGAAAAGAAACTTTGTGTTCCCAACAAGCTAGGTGAAGGACGGCTTTCACACACACTTATCTCTCAGAACTGAGCAAGTGGAGAGACGTTCGTTCATCTAGCACCAAGGGAACGGGTTGCAGGAGACACTTTTTCTCTGCTTTCTCAGTCTGTTTCCTAGTGCCGGTTTGAAGTTCCTGCAGTTTTCACTGTAAAACCGAGTTGGAGCTAGTACCTCCCCATATATATGTATGGAATGGAGTTTGCAACTGAAAAGAAACTTTGTGTTCCCAACAAGCTAGGTGAAGGACGGCTTTCACACACACTTATCTCTCAGAACTGAGCAAGTGGAGAGACGTTCGTTCATCTAGCACCAAGGGAACGGGTTGCAGGAGACACTTTTTCTCTGCTTTCTCAGTCTGTTTCCTAGTGCCGGTTTGAAGTTCCTGCAGTTTTCACTGTAAAACCGAGTTGGAGCTAGTACCTCCCCATATATATGTATGGAATGGAGTTTGCAACTGAAAAGAAACTTTGTGTTCCCAACAAGCTAGGTGAAGGACGGCTTTCACACACACTTATCTCTCAGAACTGAGCAAGTGGAGAGACGTTCGTTCATCTAGCACCAAGGGAACGGGTTGCAGGAGACACTTTTTCTCTGCTTTCTCAGTCTGTTTCCTAGTGCCGGTTTGAAGTTCCTGCAGTTTTCACTGTAAAACCGAGTTGGAGCTAGTACCTCCCCATATATATGTATGGAATGGAGTTTGCAACTGAAAAGAAACTTTGTGTTCCCAACAAGCTAGGTGAAGGACGGCTTTCACACACACTTATCTCTCAGAACTGAGCAAGTGGAGAGACGTTCGTTCATCTAGCACCAAGGGAACGGGTTGCAGGAGACACTTTTTCTCTGCTTTCTCAGTCTGTTTCCTAGTGCCGGTTTGAAGTTCCTGCAGTTTTCACTGTAAAACCGAGTTGGAGCTAGTACCTCCCCATATATATGTATGGAATGGAGTTTGCAACTGAAAAGAAACTTTGTGTTCCCAACAAGCTAGGTGAAGGACGGCTTTCACACACACTTATCTCTCAGAACTGAGCAAGTGGAGAGACGTTCGTTCATCTAGCACCAAGGGAACGGGTTGCAGGAGACACTTTTTCTCTGCTTTCTCAGTCTGTTTCCTAGTGCCGGTTTGAAGTTCCTGCAGTTTTCACTGTAAAACCGAGTTGGAGCTAGTACCTCCCCATATATATGTATGGAATGGAGTTTGCAACTGAAAAGAAACTTTGTGTTCCCAACAAGCTAGGTGAAGGACGGCTTTCACACACACTTATCTCTCAGAACTGAGCAAGTGGAGAGACGTTCGTTCATCTAGCACCAAGGGAACGGGTTGCAGGAGACACTTTTTCTCTGCTTTCTCAGTCTGTTTCCTAGTGCCGGTTTGAAGTTCCTGCAGTTTTCACTGTAAAACCGAGTTGGAGCTAGTACCTCCCCATATATATGTATGGAATGGAGTTTGCAACTGAAAAGAAACTTTGTGTTCCCAACAAGCTAGGTGAAGGACGGCTTTCACACACACTTATCTCTCAGAACTGAGCAAGTGGAGAGACGTTCGTTCATCTAGCACCAAGGGAACGGGTTGCAGGAGACACTTTTTCTCTGCTTTCTCAGTCTGTTTCCTAGTGCCGGTTTGAAGTTCCTGCAGTTTTCACTGTAAAACCGAGTTGGAGCTAGTACCTCCCCATATATATGTATGGAATGGAGTTTGCAACTGAAAAGAAACTTTGTGTTCCCAACAAGCTAGGTGAAGGACGGCTTTCACACACACTTATCTCTCAGAACTGAGCAAGTGGAGAGACGTTCGTTCATCTAGCACCAAGGGAACGGGTTGCAGGAGACACTTTTTCTCTGCTTTCTCAGTCTGTTTCCTAGTGCCGGTTTGAAGTTCCTGCAGTTTTCACTGTAAAACCGAGTTGGAGCTAGTACCTCCCCATATATATGTATGGAATGGAGTTTGCAACTGAAAAGAAACTTTGTGTTCCCAACAAGCTAGGTGAAGGACGGCTTTCACACACACTTATCTCTCAGAACTGAGCAAGTGGAGAGACGTTCGTTCATCTAGCACCAAGGGAACGGGTTGCAGGAGACACTTTTTCTCTGCTTTCTCAGTCTGTTTCCTAGTGCCGGTTTGAAGTTCCTGCAGTTTTCACTGTAAAACCGAGTTGGAGCTAGTACCTCCCCATATATATGTATGGAATGGAGTTTGCAACTGAAAAGAAACTTTGTGTTCCCAACAAGCTAGGTGAAGGACGGCTTTCACACACACTTATCTCTCAGAACTGAGCAAGTGGAGAGACGTTCGTTCATCTAGCACCAAGGGAACGGGTTGCAGGAGACACTTTTTCTCTGCTTTCTCAGTCTGTTTCCTAGTGCCGGTTTGAAGTTCCTGCAGTTTTCACTGTAAAACCGAGTTGGAGCTAGTACCTCCCCATATATATGTATGGAATGGAGTTTGCAACTGAAAAGAAACTTTGTGTTCCCAACAAGCTAGGTGAAGGACGGCTTTCACACACACTTATCTCTCAGAACTGAGCAAGTGGAGAGACGTTCGTTCATCTAGCACCAAGGGAACGGGTTGCAGGAGACACTTTTTCTCTGCTTTCTCAGTCTGTTTCCTAGTGCCGGTTTGAAGTTCCTGCAGTTTTCACTGTAAAACCGAGTTGGAGCTAGTACCTCCCCATATATATGTATGGAATGGAGTTTGCAACTGAAAAGAAACTTTGTGTTCCCAACAAGCTAGGTGAAGGACGGCTTTCACACACACTTATCTCTCAGAACTGAGCAAGTGGAGAGACGTTCGTTCATCTAGCACCAAGGGAACGGGTTGCAGGAGACACTTTTTCTCTGCTTTCTCAGTCTGTTTCCTAGTGCCGGTTTGAAGTTCCTGCAGTTTTCACTGTAAAACCGAGTTGGAGCTAGTACCTCCCCATATATATGTATGGAATGGAGTTTGCAACTGAAAAGAAACTTTGTGTTCCCAACAAGCTAGGTGAAGGACGGCTTTCACACACACTTATCTCTCAGAACTGAGCAAGTGGAGAGACGTTCGTTCATCTAGCACCAAGGGAACGGGTTGCAGGAGACACTTTTTCTCTGCTTTCTCAGTCTGTTTCCTAGTGCCGGTTTGAAGTTCCTGCAGTTTTCACTGTAAAACCGAGTTGGAGCTAGTACCTCCCCATATATATGTATGGAATGGAGTTTGCAACTGAAAAGAAACTTTGTGTTCCCAACAAGCTAGGTGAAGGACGGCTTTCACACACACTTATCTCTCAGAACTGAGCAAGTGGAGAGACGTTCGTTCATCTAGCACCAAGGGAACGGGTTGCAGGAGACACTTTTTCTCTGCTTTCTCAGTCTGTTTCCTAGTGCCGGTTTGAAGTTCCTGCAGTTTTCACTGTAAAACCGAGTTGGAGCTAGTACCTCCCCATATATATGTATGGAATGGAGTTTGCAACTGAAAAGAAACTTTGTGTTCCCAACAAGCTAGGTGAAGGACGGCTTTCACACACACTTATCTCTCAGAACTGAGCAAGTGGAGAGACGTTCGTTCATCTAGCACCAAGGGAACGGGTTGCAGGAGACACTTTTTCTCTGCTTTCTCAGTCTGTTTCCTAGTGCCGGTTTGAAGTTCCTGCAGTTTTCACTGTAAAACCGAGTTGGAGCTAGTACCTCCCCATATATATGTATGGAATGGAGTTTGCAACTGAAAAGAAACTTTGTGTTCCCAACAAGCTAGGTGAAGGACGGCTTTCACACACACTTATCTCTCAGAACTGAGCAAGTGGAGAGACGTTCGTTCATCTAGCACCAAGGGAACGGGTTGCAGGAGACACTTTTTCTCTGCTTTCTCAGTCTGTTTCCTAGTGCCGGTTTGAAGTTCCTGCAGTTTTCACTGTAAAACCGAGTTGGAGCTAGTACCTCCCCATATATATGTATGGAATGGAGTTTGCAACTGAAAAGAAACTTTGTGTTCCCAACAAGCTAGGTGAAGGACGGCTTTCACACACACTTATCTCTCAGAACTGAGCAAGTGGAGAGACGTTCGTTCATCTAGCACCAAGGGAACGGGTTGCAGGAGACACTTTTTCTCTGCTTTCTCAGTCTGTTTCCTAGTGCCGGTTTGAAGTTCCTGCAGTTTTCACTGTAAAACCGAGTTGGAGCTAGTACCTCCCCATATATATGTATGGAATGGAGTTTGCAACTGAAAAGAAACTTTGTGTTCCCAACAAGCTAGGTGAAGGACGGCTTTCACACACACTTATCTCTCAGAACTGAGCAAGTGGAGAGACGTTCGTTCATCTAGCACCAAGGGAACGGGTTGCAGGAGACACTTTTTCTCTGCTTTCTCAGTCTGTTTCCTAGTGCCGGTTTGAAGTTCCTGCAGTTTTCACTGTAAAACCGAGTTGGAGCTAGTACCTCCCCATATATATGTATGGAATGGAGTTTGCAACTGAAAAGAAACTTTGTGTTCCCAACAAGCTAGGTGAAGGACGGCTTTCACACACACTTATCTCTCAGAACTGAGCAAGTGGAGAGACGTTCGTTCATCTAGCACCAAGGGAACGGGTTGCAGGAGACACTTTTTCTCTGCTTTCTCAGTCTGTTTCCTAGTGCCGGTTTGAAGTTCCTGCAGTTTTCACTGTAAAACCGAGTTGGAGCTAGTACCTCCCCATATATATGTATGGAATGGAGTTTGCAACTGAAAAGAAACTTTGTGTTCCCAACAAGCTAGGTGAAGGACGGCTTTCACACACACTTATCTCTCAGAACTGAGCAAGTGGAGAGACGTTCGTTCATCTAGCACCAAGGGAACGGGTTGCAGGAGACACTTTTTCTCTGCTTTCTCAGTCTGTTTCCTAGTGCCGGTTTGAAGTTCCTGCAGTTTTCACTGTAAAACCGAGTTGGAGCTAGTACCTCCCCATATATATGTATGGAATGGAGTTTGCAACTGAAAAGAAACTTTGTGTTCCCAACAAGCTAGGTGAAGGACGGCTTTCACACACACTTATCTCTCAGAACTGAGCAAGTGGAGAGACGTTCGTTCATCTAGCACCAAGGGAACGGGTTGCAGGAGACACTTTTTCTCTGCTTTCTCAGTCTGTTTCCTAGTGCCGGTTTGAAGTTCCTGCAGTTTTCACTGTAAAACCGAGTTGGAGCTAGTACCTCCCCATATATATGTATGGAATGGAGTTTGCAACTGAAAAGAAACTTTGTGTTCCCAACAAGCTAGGTGAAGGACGGCTTTCACACACACTTATCTCTCAGAACTGAGCAAGTGGAGAGACGTTCGTTCATCTAGCACCAAGGGAACGGGTTGCAGGAGACACTTTTTCTCTGCTTTCTCAGTCTGTTTCCTAGTGCCGGTTTGAAGTTCCTGCAGTTTTCACTGTAAAACCGAGTTGGAGCTAGTACCTCCCCATATATATGTATGGAATGGAGTTTGCAACTGAAAAGAAACTTTGTGTTCCCAACAAGCTAGGTGAAGGACGGCTTTCACACACACTTATCTCTCAGAACTGAGCAAGTGGAGAGACGTTCGTTCATCTAGCACCAAGGGAACGGGTTGCAGGAGACACTTTTTCTCTGCTTTCTCAGTCTGTTTCCTAGTGCCGGTTTGAAGTTCCTGCAGTTTTCACTGTAAAACCGAGTTGGAGCTAGTACCTCCCCATATATATGTATGGAATGGAGTTTGCAACTGAAAAGAAACTTTGTGTTCCCAACAAGCTAGGTGAAGGACGGCTTTCACACACACTTATCTCTCAGAACTGAGCAAGTGGAGAGACGTTCGTTCATCTAGCACCAAGGGAACGGGTTGCAGGAGACACTTTTTCTCTGCTTTCTCAGTCTGTTTCCTAGTGCCGGTTTGAAGTTCCTGCAGTTTTCACTGTAAAACCGAGTTGGAGCTAGTACCTCCCCATATATATGTATGGAATGGAGTTTGCAACTGAAAAGAAACTTTGTGTTCCCAACAAGCTAGGTGAAGGACGGCTTTCACACACACTTATCTCTCAGAACTGAGCAAGTGGAGAGACGTTCGTTCATCTAGCACCAAGGGAACGGGTTGCAGGAGACACTTTTTCTCTGCTTTCTCAGTCTGTTTCCTAGTGCCGGTTTGAAGTTCCTGCAGTTTTCACTGTAAAACCGAGTTGGAGCTAGTACCTCCCCATATATATGTATGGAATGGAGTTTGCAACTGAAAAGAAACTTTGTGTTCCCAACAAGCTAGGTGAAGGACGGCTTTCACACACACTTATCTCTCAGAACTGAGCAAGTGGAGAGACGTTCGTTCATCTAGCACCAAGGGAACGGGTTGCAGGAGACACTTTTTCTCTGCTTTCTCAGTCTGTTTCCTAGTGCCGGTTTGAAGTTCCTGCAGTTTTCACTGTAAAACCGAGTTGGAGCTAGTACCTCCCCATATATATGTATGGAATGGAGTTTGCAACTGAAAAGAAACTTTGTGTTCCCAACAAGCTAGGTGAAGGACGGCTTTCACACACACTTATCTCTCAGAACTGAGCAAGTGGAGAGACGTTCGTTCATCTAGCACCAAGGGAACGGGTTGCAGGAGACACTTTTTCTCTGCTTTCTCAGTCTGTTTCCTAGTGCCGGTTTGAAGTTCCTGCAGTTTTCACTGTAAAACCGAGTTGGAGCTAGTACCTCCCCATATATATGTATGGAATGGAGTTTGCAACTGAAAAGAAACTTTGTGTTCCCAACAAGCTAGGTGAAGGACGGCTTTCACACACACTTATCTCTCAGAACTGAGCAAGTGGAGAGACGTTCGTTCATCTAGCACCAAGGGAACGGGTTGCAGGAGACACTTTTTCTCTGCTTTCTCAGTCTGTTTCCTAGTGCCGGTTTGAAGTTCCTGCAGTTTTCACTGTAAAACCGAGTTGGAGCTAGTACCTCCCCATATATATGTATGGAATGGAGTTTGCAACTGAAAAGAAACTTTGTGTTCCCAACAAGCTAGGTGAAGGACGGCTTTCACACACACTTATCTCTCAGAACTGAGCAAGTGGAGAGACGTTCGTTCATCTAGCACCAAGGGAACGGGTTGCAGGAGACACTTTTTCTCTGCTTTCTCAGTCTGTTTCCTAGTGCCGGTTTGAAGTTCCTGCAGTTTTCACTGTAAAACCGAGTTGGAGCTAGTACCTCCCCATATATATGTATGGAATGGAGTTTGCAACTGAAAAGAAACTTTGTGTTCCCAACAAGCTAGGTGAAGGACGGCTTTCACACACACTTATCTCTCAGAACTGAGCAAGTGGAGAGACGTTCGTTCATCTAGCACCAAGGGAACGGGTTGCAGGAGACACTTTTTCTCTGCTTTCTCAGTCTGTTTCCTAGTGCCGGTTTGAAGTTCCTGCAGTTTTCACTGTAAAACCGAGTTGGAGCTAGTACCTCCCCATATATATGTATGGAATGGAGTTTGCAACTGAAAAGAAACTTTGTGTTCCCAACAAGCTAGGTGAAGGACGGCTTTCACACACACTTATCTCTCAGAACTGAGCAAGTGGAGAGACGTTCGTTCATCTAGCACCAAGGGAACGGGTTGCAGGAGACACTTTTTCTCTGCTTTCTCAGTCTGTTTCCTAGTGCCGGTTTGAAGTTCCTGCAGTTTTCACTGTAAAACCGAGTTGGAGCTAGTACCTCCCCATATATATGTATGGAATGGAGTTTGCAACTGAAAAGAAACTTTGTGTTCCCAACAAGCTAGGTGAAGGACGGCTTTCACACACACTTATCTCTCAGAACTGAGCAAGTGGAGAGACGTTCGTTCATCTAGCACCAAGGGAACGGGTTGCAGGAGACACTTTTTCTCTGCTTTCTCAGTCTGTTTCCTAGTGCCGGTTTGAAGTTCCTGCAGTTTTCACTGTAAAACCGAGTTGGAGCTAGTACCTCCCCATATATATGTATGGAATGGAGTTTGCAACTGAAAAGAAACTTTGTGTTCCCAACAAGCTAGGTGAAGGACGGCTTTCACACACACTTATCTCTCAGAACTGAGCAAGTGGAGAGACGTTCGTTCATCTAGCACCAAGGGAACGGGTTGCAGGAGACACTTTTTCTCTGCTTTCTCAGTCTGTTTCCTAGTGCCGGTTTGAAGTTCCTGCAGTTTTCACTGTAAAACCGAGTTGGAGCTAGTACCTCCCCATATATATGTATGGAATGGAGTTTGCAACTGAAAAGAAACTTTGTGTTCCCAACAAGCTAGGTGAAGGACGGCTTTCACACACACTTATCTCTCAGAACTGAGCAAGTGGAGAGACGTTCGTTCATCTAGCACCAAGGGAACGGGTTGCAGGAGACACTTTTTCTCTGCTTTCTCAGTCTGTTTCCTAGTGCCGGTTTGAAGTTCCTGCAGTTTTCACTGTAAAACCGAGTTGGAGCTAGTACCTCCCCATATATATGTATGGAATGGAGTTTGCAACTGAAAAGAAACTTTGTGTTCCCAACAAGCTAGGTGAAGGACGGCTTTCACACACACTTATCTCTCAGAACTGAGCAAGTGGAGAGACGTTCGTTCATCTAGCACCAAGGGAACGGGTTGCAGGAGACACTTTTTCTCTGCTTTCTCAGTCTGTTTCCTAGTGCCGGTTTGAAGTTCCTGCAGTTTTCACTGTAAAACCGAGTTGGAGCTAGTACCTCCCCATATATATGTATGGAATGGAGTTTGCAACTGAAAAGAAACTTTGTGTTCCCAACAAGCTAGGTGAAGGACGGCTTTCACACACACTTATCTCTCAGAACTGAGCAAGTGGAGAGACGTTCGTTCATCTAGCACCAAGGGAACGGGTTGCAGGAGACACTTTTTCTCTGCTTTCTCAGTCTGTTTCCTAGTGCCGGTTTGAAGTTCCTGCAGTTTTCACTGTAAAACCGAGTTGGAGCTAGTACCTCCCCATATATATGTATGGAATGGAGTTTGCAACTGAAAAGAAACTTTGTGTTCCCAACAAGCTAGGTGAAGGACGGCTTTCACACACACTTATCTCTCAGAACTGAGCAAGTGGAGAGACGTTCGTTCATCTAGCACCAAGGGAACGGGTTGCAGGAGACACTTTTTCTCTGCTTTCTCAGTCTGTTTCCTAGTGCCGGTTTGAAGTTCCTGCAGTTTTCACTGTAAAACCGAGTTGGAGCTAGTACCTCCCCATATATATGTATGGAATGGAGTTTGCAACTGAAAAGAAACTTTGTGTTCCCAACAAGCTAGGTGAAGGACGGCTTTCACACACACTTATCTCTCAGAACTGAGCAAGTGGAGAGACGTTCGTTCATCTAGCACCAAGGGAACGGGTTGCAGGAGACACTTTTTCTCTGCTTTCTCAGTCTGTTTCCTAGTGCCGGTTTGAAGTTCCTGCAGTTTTCACTGTAAAACCGAGTTGGAGCTAGTACCTCCCCATATATATGTATGGAATGGAGTTTGCAACTGAAAAGAAACTTTGTGTTCCCAACAAGCTAGGTGAAGGACGGCTTTCACACACACTTATCTCTCAGAACTGAGCAAGTGGAGAGACGTTCGTTCATCTAGCACCAAGGGAACGGGTTGCAGGAGACACTTTTTCTCTGCTTTCTCAGTCTGTTTCCTAGTGCCGGTTTGAAGTTCCTGCAGTTTTCACTGTAAAACCGAGTTGGAGCTAGTACCTCCCCATATATATGTATGGAATGGAGTTTGCAACTGAAAAGAAACTTTGTGTTCCCAACAAGCTAGGTGAAGGACGGCTTTCACACACACTTATCTCTCAGAACTGAGCAAGTGGAGAGACGTTCGTTCATCTAGCACCAAGGGAACGGGTTGCAGGAGACACTTTTTCTCTGCTTTCTCAGTCTGTTTCCTAGTGCCGGTTTGAAGTTCCTGCAGTTTTCACTGTAAAACCGAGTTGGAGCTAGTACCTCCCCATATATATGTATGGAATGGAGTTTGCAACTGAAAAGAAACTTTGTGTTCCCAACAAGCTAGGTGAAGGACGGCTTTCACACACACTTATCTCTCAGAACTGAGCAAGTGGAGAGACGTTCGTTCATCTAGCACCAAGGGAACGGGTTGCAGGAGACACTTTTTCTCTGCTTTCTCAGTCTGTTTCCTAGTGCCGGTTTGAAGTTCCTGCAGTTTTCACTGTAAAACCGAGTTGGAGCTAGTACCTCCCCATATATATGTATGGAATGGAGTTTGCAACTGAAAAGAAACTTTGTGTTCCCAACAAGCTAGGTGAAGGACGGCTTTCACACACACTTATCTCTCAGAACTGAGCAAGTGGAGAGACGTTCGTTCATCTAGCACCAAGGGAACGGGTTGCAGGAGACACTTTTTCTCTGCTTTCTCAGTCTGTTTCCTAGTGCCGGTTTGAAGTTCCTGCAGTTTTCACTGTAAAACCGAGTTGGAGCTAGTACCTCCCCATATATATGTATGGAATGGAGTTTGCAACTGAAAAGAAACTTTGTGTTCCCAACAAGCTAGGTGAAGGACGGCTTTCACACACACTTATCTCTCAGAACTGAGCAAGTGGAGAGACGTTCGTTCATCTAGCACCAAGGGAACGGGTTGCAGGAGACACTTTTTCTCTGCTTTCTCAGTCTGTTTCCTAGTGCCGGTTTGAAGTTCCTGCAGTTTTCACTGTAAAACCGAGTTGGAGCTAGTACCTCCCCATATATATGTATGGAATGGAGTTTGCAACTGAAAAGAAACTTTGTGTTCCCAACAAGCTAGGTGAAGGACGGCTTTCACACACACTTATCTCTCAGAACTGAGCAAGTGGAGAGACGTTCGTTCATCTAGCACCAAGGGAACGGGTTGCAGGAGACACTTTTTCTCTGCTTTCTCAGTCTGTTTCCTAGTGCCGGTTTGAAGTTCCTGCAGTTTTCACTGTAAAACCGAGTTGGAGCTAGTACCTCCCCATATATATGTATGGAATGGAGTTTGCAACTGAAAAGAAACTTTGTGTTCCCAACAAGCTAGGTGAAGGACGGCTTTCACACACACTTATCTCTCAGAACTGAGCAAGTGGAGAGACGTTCGTTCATCTAGCACCAAGGGAACGGGTTGCAGGAGACACTTTTTCTCTGCTTTCTCAGTCTGTTTCCTAGTGCCGGTTTGAAGTTCCTGCAGTTTTCACTGTAAAACCGAGTTGGAGCTAGTACCTCCCCATATATATGTATGGAATGGAGTTTGCAACTGAAAAGAAACTTTGTGTTCCCAACAAGCTAGGTGAAGGACGGCTTTCACACACACTTATCTCTCAGAACTGAGCAAGTGGAGAGACGTTCGTTCATCTAGCACCAAGGGAACGGGTTGCAGGAGACACTTTTTCTCTGCTTTCTCAGTCTGTTTCCTAGTGCCGGTTTGAAGTTCCTGCAGTTTTCACTGTAAAACCGAGTTGGAGCTAGTACCTCCCCATATATATGTATGGAATGGAGTTTGCAACTGAAAAGAAACTTTGTGTTCCCAACAAGCTAGGTGAAGGACGGCTTTCACACACACTTATCTCTCAGAACTGAGCAAGTGGAGAGACGTTCGTTCATCTAGCACCAAGGGAACGGGTTGCAGGAGACACTTTTTCTCTGCTTTCTCAGTCTGTTTCCTAGTGCCGGTTTGAAGTTCCTGCAGTTTTCACTGTAAAACCGAGTTGGAGCTAGTACCTC
The DNA here is from genome assembly GCF_009834535.1 of Camelus ferus. Lineage (NCBI taxonomy): Eukaryota > Metazoa > Chordata > Mammalia > Artiodactyla > Camelidae > Camelus > Camelus ferus. The sequence continues at coordinate 56,580 of NW_022587715.1, forward strand.
CCCATATATATGTATGGAATGGAGTTTGCAACTGAAAAGAAACTTTGTGTTCCCAACAAGCTAGGTGAAGGACGGCTTTCACACACACTTATCTCTCAGAACTGAGCAAGTGGAGAGACGTTCGTTCATCTAGCACCAAGGGAACGGGTTGCAGGAGACACTTTTTCTCTGCTTTCTCAGTCTGTTTCCTAGTGCCGGTTTGAAGTTCCTGCAGTTTTCACTGTAAAACCGAGTTGGAGCTAGTACCTCCCCATATATATGTATGGAATGGAGTTTGCAACTGAAAAGAAACTTTGTGTTCCCAACAAGCTAGGTGAAGGACGGCTTTCACACACACTTATCTCTCAGAACTGAGCAAGTGGAGAGACGTTCGTTCATCTAGCACCAAGGGAACGGGTTGCAGGAGACACTTTTTCTCTGCTTTCTCAGTCTGTTTCCTAGTGCCGGTTTGAAGTTCCTGCAGTTTTCACTGTAAAACCGAGTTGGAGCTAGTACCTCCCCATATATATGTATGGAATGGAGTTTGCAACTGAAAAGAAACTTTGTGTTCCCAACAAGCTAGGTGAAGGACGGCTTTCACACACACTTATCTCTCAGAACTGAGCAAGTGGAGAGACGTTCGTTCATCTAGCACCAAGGGAACGGGTTGCAGGAGACACTTTTTCTCTGCTTTCTCAGTCTGTTTCCTAGTGCCGGTTTGAAGTTCCTGCAGTTTTCACTGTAAAACCGAGTTGGAGCTAGTACCTCCCCATATATATGTATGGAATGGAGTTTGCAACTGAAAAGAAACTTTGTGTTCCCAACAAGCTAGGTGAAGGACGGCTTTCACACACACTTATCTCTCAGAACTGAGCAAGTGGAGAGACGTTCGTTCATCTAGCACCAAGGGAACGGGTTGCAGGAGACACTTTTTCTCTGCTTTCTCAGTCTGTTTCCTAGTGCCGGTTTGAAGTTCCTGCAGTTTTCACTGTAAAACCGAGTTGGAGCTAGTACCTCCCCATATATATGTATGGAATGGAGTTTGCAACTGAAAAGAAACTTTGTGTTCCCAACAAGCTAGGTGAAGGACGGCTTTCACACACACTTATCTCTCAGAACTGAGCAAGTGGAGAGACGTTCGTTCATCTAGCACCAAGGGAACGGGTTGCAGGAGACACTTTTTCTCTGCTTTCTCAGTCTGTTTCCTAGTGCCGGTTTGAAGTTCCTGCAGTTTTCACTGTAAAACCGAGTTGGAGCTAGTACCTCCCCATATATATGTATGGAATGGAGTTTGCAACTGAAAAGAAACTTTGTGTTCCCAACAAGCTAGGTGAAGGACGGCTTTCACACACACTTATCTCTCAGAACTGAGCAAGTGGAGAGACGTTCGTTCATCTAGCACCAAGGGAACGGGTTGCAGGAGACACTTTTTCTCTGCTTTCTCAGTCTGTTTCCTAGTGCCGGTTTGAAGTTCCTGCAGTTTTCACTGTAAAACCGAGTTGGAGCTAGTACCTCCCCATATATATGTATGGAATGGAGTTTGCAACTGAAAAGAAACTTTGTGTTCCCAACAAGCTAGGTGAAGGACGGCTTTCACACACACTTATCTCTCAGAACTGAGCAAGTGGAGAGACGTTCGTTCATCTAGCACCAAGGGAACGGGTTGCAGGAGACACTTTTTCTCTGCTTTCTCAGTCTGTTTCCTAGTGCCGGTTTGAAGTTCCTGCAGTTTTCACTGTAAAACCGAGTTGGAGCTAGTACCTCCCCATATATATGTATGGAATGGAGTTTGCAACTGAAAAGAAACTTTGTGTTCCCAACAAGCTAGGTGAAGGACGGCTTTCACACACACTTATCTCTCAGAACTGAGCAAGTGGAGAGACGTTCGTTCATCTAGCACCAAGGGAACGGGTTGCAGGAGACACTTTTTCTCTGCTTTCTCAGTCTGTTTCCTAGTGCCGGTTTGAAGTTCCTGCAGTTTTCACTGTAAAACCGAGTTGGAGCTAGTACCTCCCCATATATATGTATGGAATGGAGTTTGCAACTGAAAAGAAACTTTGTGTTCCCAACAAGCTAGGTGAAGGACGGCTTTCACACACACTTATCTCTCAGAACTGAGCAAGTGGAGAGACGTTCGTTCATCTAGCACCAAGGGAACGGGTTGCAGGAGACACTTTTTCTCTGCTTTCTCAGTCTGTTTCCTAGTGCCGGTTTGAAGTTCCTGCAGTTTTCACTGTAAAACCGAGTTGGAGCTAGTACCTCCCCATATATATGTATGGAATGGAGTTTGCAACTGAAAAGAAACTTTGTGTTCCCAACAAGCTAGGTGAAGGACGGCTTTCACACACACTTATCTCTCAGAACTGAGCAAGTGGAGAGACGTTCGTTCATCTAGCACCAAGGGAACGGGTTGCAGGAGACACTTTTTCTCTGCTTTCTCAGTCTGTTTCCTAGTGCCGGTTTGAAGTTCCTGCAGTTTTCACTGTAAAACCGAGTTGGAGCTAGTACCTCCCCATATATATGTATGGAATGGAGTTTGCAACTGAAAAGAAACTTTGTGTTCCCAACAAGCTAGGTGAAGGACGGCTTTCACACACACTTATCTCTCAGAACTGAGCAAGTGGAGAGACGTTCGTTCATCTAGCACCAAGGGAACGGGTTGCAGGAGACACTTTTTCTCTGCTTTCTCAGTCTGTTTCCTAGTGCCGGTTTGAAGTTCCTGCAGTTTTCACTGTAAAACCGAGTTGGAGCTAGTACCTCCCCATATATATGTATGGAATGGAGTTTGCAACTGAAAAGAAACTTTGTGTTCCCAACAAGCTAGGTGAAGGACGGCTTTCACACACACTTATCTCTCAGAACTGAGCAAGTGGAGAGACGTTCGTTCATCTAGCACCAAGGGAACGGGTTGCAGGAGACACTTTTTCTCTGCTTTCTCAGTCTGTTTCCTAGTGCCGGTTTGAAGTTCCTGCAGTTTTCACTGTAAAACCGAGTTGGAGCTAGTACCTCCCCATATATATGTATGGAATGGAGTTTGCAACTGAAAAGAAACTTTGTGTTCCCAACAAGCTAGGTGAAGGACGGCTTTCACACACACTTATCTCTCAGAACTGAGCAAGTGGAGAGACGTTCGTTCATCTAGCACCAAGGGAACGGGTTGCAGGAGACACTTTTTCTCTGCTTTCTCAGTCTGTTTCCTAGTGCCGGTTTGAAGTTCCTGCAGTTTTCACTGTAAAACCGAGTTGGAGCTAGTACCTCCCCATATATATGTATGGAATGGAGTTTGCAACTGAAAAGAAACTTTGTGTTCCCAACAAGCTAGGTGAAGGACGGCTTTCACACACACTTATCTCTCAGAACTGAGCAAGTGGAGAGACGTTCGTTCATCTAGCACCAAGGGAACGGGTTGCAGGAGACACTTTTTCTCTGCTTTCTCAGTCTGTTTCCTAGTGCCGGTTTGAAGTTCCTGCAGTTTTCACTGTAAAACCGAGTTGGAGCTAGTACCTCCCCATATATATGTATGGAATGGAGTTTGCAACTGAAAAGAAACTTTGTGTTCCCAACAAGCTAGGTGAAGGACGGCTTTCACACACACTTATCTCTCAGAACTGAGCAAGTGGAGAGACGTTCGTTCATCTAGCACCAAGGGAACGGGTTGCAGGAGACACTTTTTCTCTGCTTTCTCAGTCTGTTTCCTAGTGCCGGTTTGAAGTTCCTGCAGTTTTCACTGTAAAACCGAGTTGGAGCTAGTACCTCCCCATATATATGTATGGAATGGAGTTTGCAACTGAAAAGAAACTTTGTGTTCCCAACAAGCTAGGTGAAGGACGGCTTTCACACACACTTATCTCTCAGAACTGAGCAAGTGGAGAGACGTTCGTTCATCTAGCACCAAGGGAACGGGTTGCAGGAGACACTTTTTCTCTGCTTTCTCAGTCTGTTTCCTAGTGCCGGTTTGAAGTTCCTGCAGTTTTCACTGTAAAACCGAGTTGGAGCTAGTACCTCCCCATATATATGTATGGAATGGAGTTTGCAACTGAAAAGAAACTTTGTGTTCCCAACAAGCTAGGTGAAGGACGGCTTTCACACACACTTATCTCTCAGAACTGAGCAAGTGGAGAGACGTTCGTTCATCTAGCACCAAGGGAACGGGTTGCAGGAGACACTTTTTCTCTGCTTTCTCAGTCTGTTTCCTAGTGCCGGTTTGAAGTTCCTGCAGTTTTCACTGTAAAACCGAGTTGGAGCTAGTACCTCCCCATATATATGTATGGAATGGAGTTTGCAACTGAAAAGAAACTTTGTGTTCCCAACAAGCTAGGTGAAGGACGGCTTTCACACACACTTATCTCTCAGAACTGAGCAAGTGGAGAGACGTTCGTTCATCTAGCACCAAGGGAACGGGTTGCAGGAGACACTTTTTCTCTGCTTTCTCAGTCTGTTTCCTAGTGCCGGTTTGAAGTTCCTGCAGTTTTCACTGTAAAACCGAGTTGGAGCTAGTACCTCCCCATATATATGTATGGAATGGAGTTTGCAACTGAAAAGAAACTTTGTGTTCCCAACAAGCTAGGTGAAGGACGGCTTTCACACACACTTATCTCTCAGAACTGAGCAAGTGGAGAGACGTTCGTTCATCTAGCACCAAGGGAACGGGTTGCAGGAGACACTTTTTCTCTGCTTTCTCAGTCTGTTTCCTAGTGCCGGTTTGAAGTTCCTGCAGTTTTCACTGTAAAACCGAGTTGGAGCTAGTACCTCCCCATATATATGTATGGAATGGAGTTTGCAACTGAAAAGAAACTTTGTGTTCCCAACAAGCTAGGTGAAGGACGGCTTTCACACACACTTATCTCTCAGAACTGAGCAAGTGGAGAGACGTTCGTTCATCTAGCACCAAGGGAACGGGTTGCAGGAGACACTTTTTCTCTGCTTTCTCAGTCTGTTTCCTAGTGCCGGTTTGAAGTTCCTGCAGTTTTCACTGTAAAACCGAGTTGGAGCTAGTACCTCCCCATATATATGTATGGAATGGAGTTTGCAACTGAAAAGAAACTTTGTGTTCCCAACAAGCTAGGTGAAGGACGGCTTTCACACACACTTATCTCTCAGAACTGAGCAAGTGGAGAGACGTTCGTTCATCTAGCACCAAGGGAACGGGTTGCAGGAGACACTTTTTCTCTGCTTTCTCAGTCTGTTTCCTAGTGCCGGTTTGAAGTTCCTGCAGTTTTCACTGTAAAACCGAGTTGGAGCTAGTACCTCCCCATATATATGTATGGAATGGAGTTTGCAACTGAAAAGAAACTTTGTGTTCCCAACAAGCTAGGTGAAGGACGGCTTTCACACACACTTATCTCTCAGAACTGAGCAAGTGGAGAGACGTTCGTTCATCTAGCACCAAGGGAACGGGTTGCAGGAGACACTTTTTCTCTGCTTTCTCAGTCTGTTTCCTAGTGCCGGTTTGAAGTTCCTGCAGTTTTCACTGTAAAACCGAGTTGGAGCTAGTACCTCCCCATATATATGTATGGAATGGAGTTTGCAACTGAAAAGAAACTTTGTGTTCCCAACAAGCTAGGTGAAGGACGGCTTTCACACACACTTATCTCTCAGAACTGAGCAAGTGGAGAGACGTTCGTTCATCTAGCACCAAGGGAACGGGTTGCAGGAGACACTTTTTCTCTGCTTTCTCAGTCTGTTTCCTAGTGCCGGTTTGAAGTTCCTGCAGTTTTCACTGTAAAACCGAGTTGGAGCTAGTACCTCCCCATATATATGTATGGAATGGAGTTTGCAACTGAAAAGAAACTTTGTGTTCCCAACAAGCTAGGTGAAGGACGGCTTTCACACACACTTATCTCTCAGAACTGAGCAAGTGGAGAGACGTTCGTTCATCTAGCACCAAGGGAACGGGTTGCAGGAGACACTTTTTCTCTGCTTTCTCAGTCTGTTTCCTAGTGCCGGTTTGAAGTTCCTGCAGTTTTCACTGTAAAACCGAGTTGGAGCTAGTACCTCCCCATATATATGTATGGAATGGAGTTTGCAACTGAAAAGAAACTTTGTGTTCCCAACAAGCTAGGTGAAGGACGGCTTTCACACACACTTATCTCTCAGAACTGAGCAAGTGGAGAGACGTTCGTTCATCTAGCACCAAGGGAACGGGTTGCAGGAGACACTTTTTCTCTGCTTTCTCAGTCTGTTTCCTAGTGCCGGTTTGAAGTTCCTGCAGTTTTCACTGTAAAACCGAGTTGGAGCTAGTACCTCCCCATATATATGTATGGAATGGAGTTTGCAACTGAAAAGAAACTTTGTGTTCCCAACAAGCTAGGTGAAGGACGGCTTTCACACACACTTATCTCTCAGAACTGAGCAAGTGGAGAGACGTTCGTTCATCTAGCACCAAGGGAACGGGTTGCAGGAGACACTTTTTCTCTGCTTTCTCAGTCTGTTTCCTAGTGCCGGTTTGAAGTTCCTGCAGTTTTCACTGTAAAACCGAGTTGGAGCTAGTACCTCCCCATATATATGTATGGAATGGAGTTTGCAACTGAAAAGAAACTTTGTGTTCCCAACAAGCTAGGTGAAGGACGGCTTTCACACACACTTATCTCTCAGAACTGAGCAAGTGGAGAGACGTTCGTTCATCTAGCACCAAGGGAACGGGTTGCAGGAGACACTTTTTCTCTGCTTTCTCAGTCTGTTTCCTAGTGCCGGTTTGAAGTTCCTGCAGTTTTCACTGTAAAACCGAGTTGGAGCTAGTACCTCCCCATATATATGTATGGAATGGAGTTTGCAACTGAAAAGAAACTTTGTGTTCCCAACAAGCTAGGTGAAGGACGGCTTTCACACACACTTATCTCTCAGAACTGAGCAAGTGGAGAGACGTTCGTTCATCTAGCACCAAGGGAACGGGTTGCAGGAGACACTTTTTCTCTGCTTTCTCAGTCTGTTTCCTAGTGCCGGTTTGAAGTTCCTGCAGTTTTCACTGTAAAACCGAGTTGGAGCTAGTACCTCCCCATATATATGTATGGAATGGAGTTTGCAACTGAAAAGAAACTTTGTGTTCCCAACAAGCTAGGTGAAGGACGGCTTTCACACACACTTATCTCTCAGAACTGAGCAAGTGGAGAGACGTTCGTTCATCTAGCACCAAGGGAACGGGTTGCAGGAGACACTTTTTCTCTGCTTTCTCAGTCTGTTTCCTAGTGCCGGTTTGAAGTTCCTGCAGTTTTCACTGTAAAACCGAGTTGGAGCTAGTACCTCCCCATATATATGTATGGAATGGAGTTTGCAACTGAAAAGAAACTTTGTGTTCCCAACAAGCTAGGTGAAGGACGGCTTTCACACACACTTATCTCTCAGAACTGAGCAAGTGGAGAGACGTTCGTTCATCTAGCACCAAGGGAACGGGTTGCAGGAGACACTTTTTCTCTGCTTTCTCAGTCTGTTTCCTAGTGCCGGTTTGAAGTTCCTGCAGTTTTCACTGTAAAACCGAGTTGGAGCTAGTACCTCCCCATATATATGTATGGAATGGAGTTTGCAACTGAAAAGAAACTTTGTGTTCCCAACAAGCTAGGTGAAGGACGGCTTTCACACACACTTATCTCTCAGAACTGAGCAAGTGGAGAGACGTTCGTTCATCTAGCACCAAGGGAACGGGTTGCAGGAGACACTTTTTCTCTGCTTTCTCAGTCTGTTTCCTAGTGCCGGTTTGAAGTTCCTGCAGTTTTCACTGTAAAACCGAGTTGGAGCTAGTACCTCCCCATATATATGTATGGAATGGAGTTTGCAACTGAAAAGAAACTTTGTGTTCCCAACAAGCTAGGTGAAGGACGGCTTTCACACACACTTATCTCTCAGAACTGAGCAAGTGGAGAGACGTTCGTTCATCTAGCACCAAGGGAACGGGTTGCAGGAGACACTTTTTCTCTGCTTTCTCAGTCTGTTTCCTAGTGCCGGTTTGAAGTTCCTGCAGTTTTCACTGTAAAACCGAGTTGGAGCTAGTACCTCCCCATATATATGTATGGAATGGAGTTTGCAACTGAAAAGAAACTTTGTGTTCCCAACAAGCTAGGTGAAGGACGGCTTTCACACACACTTATCTCTCAGAACTGAGCAAGTGGAGAGACGTTCGTTCATCTAGCACCAAGGGAACGGGTTGCAGGAGACACTTTTTCTCTGCTTTCTCAGTCTGTTTCCTAGTGCCGGTTTGAAGTTCCTGCAGTTTTCACTGTAAAACCGAGTTGGAGCTAGTACCTCCCCATATATATGTATGGAATGGAGTTTGCAACTGAAAAGAAACTTTGTGTTCCCAACAAGCTAGGTGAAGGACGGCTTTCACACACACTTATCTCTCAGAACTGAGCAAGTGGAGAGACGTTCGTTCATCTAGCACCAAGGGAACGGGTTGCAGGAGACACTTTTTCTCTGCTTTCTCAGTCTGTTTCCTAGTGCCGGTTTGAAGTTCCTGCAGTTTTCACTGTAAAACCGAGTTGGAGCTAGTACCTCCCCATATATATGTATGGAATGGAGTTTGCAACTGAAAAGAAACTTTGTGTTCCCAACAAGCTAGGTGAAGGACGGCTTTCACACACACTTATCTCTCAGAACTGAGCAAGTGGAGAGACGTTCGTTCATCTAGCACCAAGGGAACGGGTTGCAGGAGACACTTTTTCTCTGCTTTCTCAGTCTGTTTCCTAGTGCCGGTTTGAAGTTCCTGCAGTTTTCACTGTAAAACCGAGTTGGAGCTAGTACCTCCCCATATATGTATGGAATGGAGTTTGCAACTGAAAAGAAACTTTGTGTTCCCAACAAGCTAGGTGAAGGACGGCTTTCACACACACTTATCTCTCAGAACTGAGCAAGTGGAGAGACGTTCGTTCATCTAGCACCAAGGGAACGGGTTGCAGGAGACACTTTTTCTCTGCTTTCTCAGTCTGTTTCCTAGTGCCGGTTTGAAGTTCCTGCAGTTTTCACTGTAAAACCGAGTTGGAGCTAGTACCTCCCCATATATATGTATGGAATGGAGTTTGCAACTGAAAAGAAACTTTGTGTTCCCAACAAGCTAGGTGAAGGACGGCTTTCACACACACTTATCTCTCAGAACTGAGCAAGTGGAGAGACGTTCGTTCATCTAGCACCAAGGGAACGGGTTGCAGGAGACACTTTTTCTCTGCTTTCTCAGTCTGTTTCCTAGTGCCGGTTTGAAGTTCCTGCAGTTTTCACTGTAAAACCGAGTTGGAGCTAGTACCTCCCCATATATATGTATGGAATGGAGTTTGCAACTGAAAAGAAACTTTGTGTTCCCAACAAGCTAGGTGAAGGACGGCTTTCACACACACTTATCTCTCAGAACTGAGCAAGTGGAGAGACGTTCGTTCATCTAGCACCAAGGGAACGGGTTGCAGGAGACACTTTTTCTCTGCTTTCTCAGTCTGTTTCCTAGTGCCGGTTTGAAGTTCCTGCAGTTTTCACTGTAAAACCGAGTTGGAGCTAGTACCTCCCCATATATATGTATGGAATGGAGTTTGCAACTGAAAAGAAACTTTGTGTTCCCAACAAGCTAGGTGAAGGACGGCTTTCACACACACTTATCTCTCAGAACTGAGCAAGTGGAGAGACGTTCGTTCATCTAGCACCAAGGGAACGGGTTGCAGGAGACACTTTTTCTCTGCTTTCTCAGTCTGTTTCCTAGTGCCGGTTTGAAGTTCCTGCAGTTTTCACTGTAAAACCGAGTTGGAGCTAGTACCTCCCCATATATATGTATGGAATGGAGTTTGCAACTGAAAAGAAACTTTGTGTTCCCAACAAGCTAGGTGAAGGACGGCTTTCACACACACTTATCTCTCAGAACTGAGCAAGTGGAGAGACGTTCGTTCATCTAGCACCAAGGGAACGGGTTGCAGGAGACACTTTTTCTCTGCTTTCTCAGTCTGTTTCCTAGTGCCGGTTTGAAGTTCCTGCAGTTTTCACTGTAAAACCGAGTTGGAGCTAGTACCTCCCCATATATATGTATGGAATGGAGTTTGCAACTGAAAAGAAACTTTGTGTTCCCAACAAGCTAGGTGAAGGACGGCTTTCACACACACTTATCTCTCAGAACTGAGCAAGTGGAGAGACGTTCGTTCATCTAGCACCAAGGGAACGGGTTGCAGGAGACACTTTTTCTCTGCTTTCTCAGTCTGTTTCCTAGTGCCGGTTTGAAGTTCCTGCAGTTTTCACTGTAAAACCGAGTTGGAGCTAGTACCTCCCCATATATATGTATGGAATGGAGTTTGCAACTGAAAAGAAACTTTGTGTTCCCAACAAGCTAGGTGAAGGACGGCTTTCACACACACTTATCTCTCAGAACTGAGCAAGTGGAGAGACGTTCGTTCATCTAGCACCAAGGGAACGGGTTGCAGGAGACACTTTTTCTCTGCTTTCTCAGTCTGTTTCCTAGTGCCGGTTTGAAGTTCCTGCAGTTTTCACTGTAAAACCGAGTTGGAGCTAGTACCTCCCCATATATATGTATGGAATGGAGTTTGCAACTGAAAAGAAACTTTGTGTTCCCAACAAGCTAGGTGAAGGACGGCTTTCACACACACTTATCTCTCAGAACTGAGCAAGTGGAGAGACGTTCGTTCATCTAGCACCAAGGGAACGGGTTGCAGGAGACACTTTTTCTCTGCTTTCTCAGTCTGTTTCCTAGTGCCGGTTTGAAGTTCCTGCAGTTTTCACTGTAAAACCGAGTTGGAGCTAGTACCTCCCCATATATATGTATGGAATGGAGTTTGCAACTGAAAAGAAACTTTGTGTTCCCAACAAGCTAGGTGAAGGACGGCTTTCACACACACTTATCTCTCAGAACTGAGCAAGTGGAGAGACGTTCGTTCATCTAGCACCAAGGGAACGGGTTGCAGGAGACACTTTTTCTCTGCTTTCTCAGTCTGTTTCCTAGTGCCGGTTTGAAGTTCCTGCAGTTTTCACTGTAAAACCGAGTTGGAGCTAGTACCTCCCCATATATATGTATGGAATGGAGTTTGCAACTGAAAAGAAACTTTGTGTTCCCAACAAGCTAGGTGAAGGACGGCTTTCACACACACTTATCTCTCAGAACTGAGCAAGTGGAGAGACGTTCGTTCATCTAGCACCAAGGGAACGGGTTGCAGGAGACACTTTTTCTCTGCTTTCTCAGTCTGTTTCCTAGTGCCGGTTTGAAGTTCCTGCAGTTTTCACTGTAAAACCGAGTTGGAGCTAGTACCTCCCCATATATATGTATGGAATGGAGTTTGCAACTGAAAAGAAACTTTGTGTTCCCAACAAGCTAGGTGAAGGACGGCTTTCACACACACTTATCTCTCAGAACTGAGCAAGTGGAGAGACGTTCGTTCATCTAGCACCAAGGGAACGGGTTGCAGGAGACACTTTTTCTCTGCTTTCTCAGTCTGTTTCCTAGTGCCGGTTTGAAGTTCCTGCAGTTTTCACTGTAAAACCGAGTTGGAGCTAGTACCTCCCCATATATATGTATGGAATGGAGTTTGCAACTGAAAAGAAACTTTGTGTTCCCAACAAGCTAGGTGAAGGACGGCTTTCACACACACTTATCTCTCAGAACTGAGCAAGTGGAGAGACGTTCGTTCATCTAGCACCAAGGGAACGGGTTGCAGGAGACACTTTTTCTCTGCTTTCTCAGTCTGTTTCCTAGTGCCGGTTTGAAGTTCCTGCAGTTTTCACTGTAAAACCGAGTTGGAGCTAGTACCTCCCCATATATATGTATGGAATGGAGTTTGCAACTGAAAAGAAACTTTGTGTTCCCAACAAGCTAGGTGAAGGACGGCTTTCACACACACTTATCTCTCAGAACTGAGCAAGTGGAGAGACGTTCGTTCATCTAGCACCAAGGGAACGGGTTGCAGGAGACACTTTTTCTCTGCTTTCTCAGTCTGTTTCCTAGTGCCGGTTTGAAGTTCCTGCAGTTTTCACTGTAAAACCGAGTTGGAGCTAGTACCTCCCCATATATATGTATGGAATGGAGTTTGCAACTGAAAAGAAACTTTGTGTTCCCAACAAGCTAGGTGAAGGACGGCTTTCACACACACTTATCTCTCAGAACTGAGCAAGTGGAGAGACGTTCGTTCATCTAGCACCAAGGGAACGGGTTGCAGGAGACACTTTTTCTCTGCTTTCTCAGTCTGTTTCCTAGTGCCGGTTTGAAGTTCCTGCAGTTTTCACTGTAAAACCGAGTTGGAGCTAGTACCTCCCCATATATATGTATGGAATGGAGTTTGCAACTGAAAAGAAACTTTGTGTTCCCAACAAGCTAGGTGAAGGACGGCTTTCACACACACTTATCTCTCAGAACTGAGCAAGTGGAGAGACGTTCGTTCATCTAGCACCAAGGGAACGGGTTGCAGGAGACACTTTTTCTCTGCTTTCTCAGTCTGTTTCCTAGTGCCGGTTTGAAGTTCCTGCAGTTTTCACTGTAAAACCGAGTTGGAGCTAGTACCTCCCCATATATATGTATGGAATGGAGTTTGCAACTGAAAAGAAACTTTGTGTTCCCAACAAGCTAGGTGAAGGACGGCTTTCACACACACTTATCTCTCAGAACTGAGCAAGTGGAGAGACGTTCGTTCATCTAGCACCAAGGGAACGGGTTGCAGGAGACACTTTTTCTCTGCTTTCTCAGTCTGTTTCCTAGTGCCGGTTTGAAGTTCCTGCAGTTTTCACTGTAAAACCGAGTTGGAGCTAGTACCTCCCCATATATATGTATGGAATGGAGTTTGCAACTGAAAAGAAACTTTGTGTTCCCAACAAGCTAGGTGAAGGACGGCTTTCACACACACTTATCTCTCAGAACTGAGCAAGTGGAGAGACGTTCGTTCATCTAGCACCAAGGGAACGGGTTGCAGGAGACACTTTTTCTCTGCTTTCTCAGTCTGTTTCCTAGTGCCGGTTTGAAGTTCCTGCAGTTTTCACTGTAAAACCGAGTTGGAGCTAGTACCTCCCCATATATATGTATGGAATGGAGTTTGCAACTGAAAAGAAACTTTGTGTTCCCAACAAGCTAGGTGAAGGACGGCTTTCACACACACTTATCTCTCAGAACTGAGCAAGTGGAGAGACGTTCGTTCATCTAGCACCAAGGGAACGGGTTGCAGGAGACACTTTTTCTCTGCTTTCTCAGTCTGTTTCCTAGTGCCGGTTTGAAGTTCCTGCAGTTTTCACTGTAAAACCGAGTTGGAGCTAGTACCTCCCCATATATATGTATGGAATGGAGTTTGCAACTGAAAAGAAACTTTGTGTTCCCAACAAGCTAGGTGAAGGACGGCTTTCACACACACTTATCTCTCAGAACTGAGCAAGTGGAGAGACGTTCGTTCATCTAGCACCAAGGGAACGGGTTGCAGGAGACACTTTTTCTCTGCTTTCTCAGTCTGTTTCCTAGTGCCGGTTTGAAGTTCCTGCAGTTTTCACTGTAAAACCGAGTTGGAGCTAGTACCTCCCCATATATATGTATGGAATGGAGTTTGCAACTGAAAAGAAACTTTGTGTTCCCAACAAGCTAGGTGAAGGACGGCTTTCACACACACTTATCTCTCAGAACTGAGCAAGTGGAGAGACGTTCGTTCATCTAGCACCAAGGGAACGGGTTGCAGGAGACACTTTTTCTCTGCTTTCTCAGTCTGTTTCCTAGTGCCGGTTTGAAGTTCCTGCAGTTTTCACTGTAAAACCGAGTTGGAGCTAGTACCTCCCCATATATATGTATGGAATGGAGTTTGCAACTGAAAAGAAACTTTGTGTTCCCAACAAGCTAGGTGAAGGACGGCTTTCACACACACTTATCTCTCAGAACTGAGCAAGTGGAGAGACGTTCGTTCATCTAGCACCAAGGGAACGGGTTGCAGGAGACACTTTTTCTCTGCTTTCTCAGTCTGTTTCCTAGTGCCGGTTTGAAGTTCCTGCAGTTTTCACTGTAAAACCGAGTTGGAGCTAGTACCTCCCCATATATATGTATGGAATGGAGTTTGCAACTGAAAAGAAACTTTGTGTTCCCAACAAGCTAGGTGAAGGACGGCTTTCACACACACTTATCTCTCAGAACTGAGCAAGTGGAGAGACGTTCGTTCATCTAGCACCAAGGGAACGGGTTGCAGGAGACACTTTTTCTCTGCTTTCTCAGTCTGTTTCCTAGTGCCGGTTTGAAGTTCCTGCAGTTTTCACTGTAAAACCGAGTTGGAGCTAGTACCTCCCCATATATATGTATGGAATGGAGTTTGCAACTGAAAAGAAACTTTGTGTTCCCAACAAGCTAGGTGAAGGACGGCTTTCACACACACTTATCTCTCAGAACTGAGCAAGTGGAGAGACGTTCGTTCATCTAGCACCAAGGGAACGGGTTGCAGGAGACACTTTTTCTCTGCTTTCTCAGTCTGTTTCCTAGTGCCGGTTTGAAGTTCCTGCAGTTTTCACTGTAAAACCGAGTTGGAGCTAGTACCTCCCCATATATATGTATGGAATGGAGTTTGCAACTGAAAAGAAACTTTGTGTTCCCAACAAGCTAGGTGAAGGACGGCTTTCACACACACTTATCTCTCAGAACTGAGCAAGTGGAGAGACGTTCGTTCATCTAGCACCAAGGGAACGGGTTGCAGGAGACACTTTTTCTCTGCTTTCTCAGTCTGTTTCCTAGTGCCGGTTTGAAGTTCCTGCAGTTTTCACTGTAAAACCGAGTTGGAGCTAGTACCTCCCCATATATATGTATGGAATGGAGTTTGCAACTGAAAAGAAACTTTGTGTTCCCAACAAGCTAGGTGAAGGACGGCTTTCACACACACTTATCTCTCAGAACTGAGCAAGTGGAGAGACGTTCGTTCATCTAGCACCAAGGGAACGGGTTGCAGGAGACACTTTTTCTCTGCTTTCTCAGTCTGTTTCCTAGTGCCGGTTTGAAGTTCCTGCAGTTTTCACTGTAAAACCGAGTTGGAGCTAGTACCTCCCCATATATATGTATGGAATGGAGTTTGCAACTGAAAAGAAACTTTGTGTTCCCAACAAGCTAGGTGAAGGACGGCTTTCACACACACTTATCTCTCAGAACTGAGCAAGTGGAGAGACGTTCGTTCATCTAGCACCAAGGGAACGGGTTGCAGGAGACACTTTTTCTCTGCTTTCTCAGTCTGTTTCCTAGTGCCGGTTTGAAGTTCCTGCAGTTTTCACTGTAAAACCGAGTTGGAGCTAGTACCTCCCCATATATATGTATGGAATGGAGTTTGCAACTGAAAAGAAACTTTGTGTTCCCAACAAGCTAGGTGAAGGACGGCTTTCACACACACTTATCTCTCAGAACTGAGCAAGTGGAGAGACGTTCGTTCATCTAGCACCAAGGGAACGGGTTGCAGGAGACACTTTTTCTCTGCTTTCTCAGTCTGTTTCCTAGTGCCGGTTTGAAGTTCCTGCAGTTTTCACTGTAAAACCGAGTTGGAGCTAGTACCTCCCCATATATATGTATGGAATGGAGTTTGCAACTGAAAAGAAACTTTGTGTTCCCAACAAGCTAGGTGAAGGACGGCTTTCACACACACTTATCTCTCAGAACTGAGCAAGTGGAGAGACGTTCGTTCATCTAGCACCAAGGGAACGGGTTGCAGGAGACACTTTTTCTCTGCTTTCTCAGTCTGTTTCCTAGTGCCGGTTTGAAGTTCCTGCAGTTTTCACTGTAAAACCGAGTTGGAGCTAGTACCTCCCCATATATATGTATGGAATGGAGTTTGCAACTGAAAAGAAACTTTGTGTTCCCAACAAGCTAGGTGAAGGACGGCTTTCACACACACTTATCTCTCAGAACTGAGCAAGTGGAGAGACGTTCGTTCATCTAGCACCAAGGGAACGGGTTGCAGGAGACACTTTTTCTCTGCTTTCTCAGTCTGTTTCCTAGTGCCGGTTTGAAGTTCCTGCAGTTTTCACTGTAAAACCGAGTTGGAGCTAGTACCTCCCCATATATATGTATGGAATGGAGTTTGCAACTGAAAAGAAACTTTGTGTTCCCAACAAGCTAGGTGAAGGACGGCTTTCACACACACTTATCTCTCAGAACTGAGCAAGTGGAGAGACGTTCGTTCATCTAGCACCAAGGGAACGGGTTGCAGGAGACACTTTTTCTCTGCTTTCTCAGTCTGTTTCCTAGTGCCGGTTTGAAGTTCCTGCAGTTTTCACTGTAAAACCGAGTTGGAGCTAGTACCTCCCCATATATATGTATGGAATGGAGTTTGCAACTGAAAAGAAACTTTGTGTTCCCAACAAGCTAGGTGAAGGACGGCTTTCACACACACTTATCTCTCAGAACTGAGCAAGTGGAGAGACGTTCGTTCATCTAGCACCAAGGGAACGGGTTGCAGGAGACACTTTTTCTCTGCTTTCTCAGTCTGTTTCCTAGTGCCGGTTTGAAGTTCCTGCAGTTTTCACTGTAAAACCGAGTTGGAGCTAGTACCTCCCCATATATATGTATGGAATGGAGTTTGCAACTGAAAAGAAACTTTGTGTTCCCAACAAGCTAGGTGAAGGACGGCTTTCACACACACTTATCTCTCAGAACTGAGCAAGTGGAGAGACGTTCGTTCATCTAGCACCAAGGGAACGGGTTGCAGGAGACACTTTTTCTCTGCTTTCTCAGTCTGTTTCCTAGTGCCGGTTTGAAGTTCCTGCAGTTTTCACTGTAAAACCGAGTTGGAGCTAGTACCTCCCCATATATATGTATGGAATGGAGTTTGCAACTGAAAAGAAACTTTGTGTTCCCAACAAGCTAGGTGAAGGACGGCTTTCACACACACTTATCTCTCAGAACTGAGCAAGTGGAGAGACGTTCGTTCATCTAGCACCAAGGGAACGGGTTGCAGGAGACACTTTTTCTCTGCTTTCTCAGTCTGTTTCCTAGTGCCGGTTTGAAGTTCCTGCAGTTTTCACTGTAAAACCGAGTTGGAGCTAGTACCTCCCCATATATATGTATGGAATGGAGTTTGCAACTGAAAAGAAACTTTGTGTTCCCAACAAGCTAGGTGAAGGACGGCTTTCACACACACTTATCTCTCAGAACTGAGCAAGTGGAGAGACGTTCGTTCATCTAGCACCAAGGGAACGGGTTGCAGGAGACACTTTTTCTCTGCTTTCTCAGTCTGTTTCCTAGTGCCGGTTTGAAGTTCCTGCAGTTTTCACTGTAAAACCGAGTTGGAGCTAGTACCTCCCCATATATATGTATGGAATGGAGTTTGCAACTGAAAAGAAACTTTGTGTTCCCAACAAGCTAGGTGAAGGACGGCTTTCACACACACTTATCTCTCAGAACTGAGCAAGTGGAGAGACGTTCGTTCATCTAGCACCAAGGGAACGGGTTGCAGGAGACACTTTTTCTCTGCTTTCTCAGTCTGTTTCCTAGTGCCGGTTTGAAGTTCCTGCAGTTTTCACTGTAAAACCGAGTTGGAGCTAGTACCTCCCCATATATATGTATGGAATGGAGTTTGCAACTGAAAAGAAACTTTGTGTTCCCAACAAGCTAGGTGAAGGACGGCTTTCACACACACTTATCTCTCAGAACTGAGCAAGTGGAGAGACGTTCGTTCATCTAGCACCAAGGGAACGGGTTGCAGGAGACACTTTTTCTCTGCTTTCTCAGTCTGTTTCCTAGTGCCGGTTTGAAGTTCCTGCAGTTTTCACTGTAAAACCGAGTTGGAGCTAGTACCTCCCCATATATATGTATGGAATGGAGTTTGCAACTGAAAAGAAACTTTGTGTTCCCAACAAGCTAGGTGAAGGACGGCTTTCACACACACTTATCTCTCAGAACTGAGCAAGTGGAGAGACGTTCGTTCATCTAGCACCAAGGGAACGGGTTGCAGGAGACACTTTTTCTCTGCTTTCTCAGTCTGTTTCCTAGTGCCGGTTTGAAGTTCCTGCAGTTTTCACTGTAAAACCGAGTTGGAGCTAGTACCTCCCCATATATATGTATGGAATGGAGTTTGCAACTGAAAAGAAACTTTGTGTTCCCAACAAGCTAGGTGAAGGACGGCTTTCACACACACTTATCTCTCAGAACTGAGCAAGTGGAGAGACGTTCGTTCATCTAGCACCAAGGGAACGGGTTGCAGGAGACACTTTTTCTCTGCTTTCTCAGTCTGTTTCCTAGTGCCGGTTTGAAGTTCCTGCAGTTTTCACTGTAAAACCGAGTTGGAGCTAGTACCTCCCCATATATATGTATGGAATGGAGTTTGCAACTGAAAAGAAACTTTGTGTTCCCAACAAGCTAGGTGAAGGACGGCTTTCACACACACTTATCTCTCAGAACTGAGCAAGTGGAGAGACGTTCGTTCATCTAGCACCAAGGGAACGGGTTGCAGGAGACACTTTTTCTCTGCTTTCTCAGTCTGTTTCCTAGTGCCGGTTTGAAGTTCCTGCAGTTTTCACTGTAAAACCGAGTTGGAGCTAGTACCTCCCCATATATATGTATGGAATGGAGTTTGCAACTGAAAAGAAACTTTGTGTTCCCAACAAGCTAGGTGAAGGACGGCTTTCACACACACTTATCTCTCAGAACTGAGCAAGTGGAGAGACGTTCGTTCATCTAGCACCAAGGGAACGGGTTGCAGGAGACACTTTTTCTCTGCTTTCTCAGTCTGTTTCCTAGTGCCGGTTTGAAGTTCCTGCAGTTTTCACTGTAAAACCGAGTTGGAGCTAGTACCTCCCCATATATATGTATGGAATGGAGTTTGCAACTGAAAAGAAACTTTGTGTTCCCAACAAGCTAGGTGAAGGACGGCTTTCACACACACTTATCTCTCAGAACTGAGCAAGTGGAGAGACGTTCGTTCATCTAGCACCAAGGGAACGGGTTGCAGGAGACACTTTTTCTCTGCTTTCTCAGTCTGTTTCCTAGTGCCGGTTTGAAGTTCCTGCAGTTTTCACTGTAAAACCGAGTTGGAGCTAGTACCTCCCCATATATATGTATGGAATGGAGTTTGCAACTGAAAAGAAACTTTGTGTTCCCAACAAGCTAGGTGAAGGACGGCTTTCACACACACTTATCTCTCAGAACTGAGCAAGTGGAGAGACGTTCGTTCATCTAGCACCAAGGGAACGGGTTGCAGGAGACACTTTTTCTCTGCTTTCTCAGTCTGTTTCCTAGTGCCGGTTTGAAGTTCCTGCAGTTTTCACTGTAAAACCGAGTTGGAGCTAGTACCTCCCCATATATATGTATGGAATGGAGTTTGCAACTGAAAAGAAACTTTGTGTTCCCAACAAGCTAGGTGAAGGACGGCTTTCACACACACTTATCTCTCAGAACTGAGCAAGTGGAGAGACGTTCGTTCATCTAGCACCAAGGGAACGGGTTGCAGGAGACACTTTTTCTCTGCTTTCTCAGTCTGTTTCCTAGTGCCGGTTTGAAGTTCCTGCAGTTTTCACTGTAAAACCGAGTTGGAGCTAGTACCTCCCCATATATATGTATGGAATGGAGTTTGCAACTGAAAAGAAACTTTGTGTTCCCAACAAGCTAGGTGAAGGACGGCTTTCACACACACTTATCTCTCAGAACTGAGCAAGTGGAGAGACGTTCGTTCATCTAGCACCAAGGGAACGGGTTGCAGGAGACACTTTTTCTCTGCTTTCTCAGTCTGTTTCCTAGTGCCGGTTTGAAGTTCCTGCAGTTTTCACTGTAAAACCGAGTTGGAGCTAGTACCTCCCCATATATATGTATGGAATGGAGTTTGCAACTGAAAAGAAACTTTGTGTTCCCAACAAGCTAGGTGAAGGACGGCTTTCACACACACTTATCTCTCAGAACTGAGCAAGTGGAGAGACGTTCGTTCATCTAGCACCAAGGGAACGGGTTGCAGGAGACACTTTTTCTCTGCTTTCTCAGTCTGTTTCCTAGTGCCGGTTTGAAGTTCCTGCAGTTTTCACTGTAAAACCGAGTTGGAGCTAGTACCTCCCCATATATATGTATGGAATGGAGTTTGCAACTGAAAAGAAACTTTGTGTTCCCAACAAGCTAGGTGAAGGACGGCTTTCACACACACTTATCTCTCAGAACTGAGCAAGTGGAGAGACGTTCGTTCATCTAGCACCAAGGGAACGGGTTGCAGGAGACACTTTTTCTCTGCTTTCTCAGTCTGTTTCCTAGTGCCGGTTTGAAGTTCCTGCAGTTTTCACTGTAAAACCGAGTTGGAGCTAGTACCTCCCCATATATATGTATGGAATGGAGTTTGCAACTGAAAAGAAACTTTGTGTTCCCAACAAGCTAGGTGAAGGACGGCTTTCACACACACTTATCTCTCAGAACTGAGCAAGTGGAGAGACGTTCGTTCATCTAGCACCAAGGGAACGGGTTGCAGGAGACACTTTTTCTCTGCTTTCTCAGTCTGTTTCCTAGTGCCGGTTTGAAGTTCCTGCAGTTTTCACTGTAAAACCGAGTTGGAGCTAGTACCTCCCCATATATATGTATGGAATGGAGTTTGCAACTGAAAAGAAACTTTGTGTTCCCAACAAGCTAGGTGAAGGACGGCTTTCACACACACTTATCTCTCAGAACTGAGCAAGTGGAGAGACGTTCGTTCATCTAGCACCAAGGGAACGGGTTGCAGGAGACACTTTTTCTCTGCTTTCTCAGTCTGTTTCCTAGTGCCGGTTTGAAGTTCCTGCAGTTTTCACTGTAAAACCGAGTTGGAGCTAGTACCTCCCCATATATATGTATGGAATGGAGTTTGCAACTGAAAAGAAACTTTGTGTTCCCAACAAGCTAGGTGAAGGACGGCTTTCACACACACTTATCTCTCAGAACTGAGCAAGTGGAGAGACGTTCGTTCATCTAGCACCAAGGGAACGGGTTGCAGGAGACACTTTTTCTCTGCTTTCTCAGTCTGTTTCCTAGTGCCGGTTTGAAGTTCCTGCAGTTTTCACTGTAAAACCGAGTTGGAGCTAGTACCTCCCCATATATATGTATGGAATGGAGTTTGCAACTGAAAAGAAACTTTGTGTTCCCAACAAGCTAGGTGAAGGACGGCTTTCACACACACTTATCTCTCAGAACTGAGCAAGTGGAGAGACGTTCGTTCATCTAGCACCAAGGGAACGGGTTGCAGGAGACACTTTTTCTCTGCTTTCTCAGTCTGTTTCCTAGTGCCGGTTTGAAGTTCCTGCAGTTTTCACTGTAAAACCGAGTTGGAGCTAGTACCTCCCCATATATATGTATGGAATGGAGTTTGCAACTGAAAAGAAACTTTGTGTTCCCAACAAGCTAGGTGAAGGACGGCTTTCACACACACTTATCTCTCAGAACTGAGCAAGTGGAGAGACGTTCGTTCATCTAGCACCAAGGGAACGGGTTGCAGGAGACACTTTTTCTCTGCTTTCTCAGTCTGTTTCCTAGTGCCGGTTTGAAGTTCCTGCAGTTTTCACTGTAAAACCGAGTTGGAGCTAGTACCTCCCCATATATATGTATGGAATGGAGTTTGCAACTGAAAAGAAACTTTGTGTTCCCAACAAGCTAGGTGAAGGACGGCTTTCACACACACTTATCTCTCAGAACTGAGCAAGTGGAGAGACGTTCGTTCATCTAGCACCAAGGGAACGGGTTGCAGGAGACACTTTTTCTCTGCTTTCTCAGTCTGTTTCCTAGTGCCGGTTTGAAGTTCCTGCAGTTTTCACTGTAAAACCGAGTTGGAGCTAGTACCTCCCCATATATATGTATGGAATGGAGTTTGCAACTGAAAAGAAACTTTGTGTTCCCAACAAGCTAGGTGAAGGACGGCTTTCACACACACTTATCTCTCAGAACTGAGCAAGTGGAGAGACGT
Source organism: Camelus ferus (assembly GCF_009834535.1). NCBI lineage: Eukaryota > Metazoa > Chordata > Mammalia > Artiodactyla > Camelidae > Camelus > Camelus ferus. Next base: position 78,362 of record NW_022587715.1, read on the forward strand.
TCGTTCATCTAGCACCAAGGGAACGGGTTGCAGGAGACACTTTTTCTCTGCTTTCTCAGTCTGTTTCCTAGTGCCGGTTTGAAGTTCCTGCAGTTTTCACTGTAAAACCGAGTTGGAGCTAGTACCTCCCCATATATATGTATGGAATGGAGTTTGCAACTGAAAAGAAACTTTGTGTTCCCAACAAGCTAGGTGAAGGACGGCTTTCACACACACTTATCTCTCAGAACTGAGCAAGTGGAGAGACGTTCGTTCATCTAGCACCAAGGGAACGGGTTGCAGGAGACACTTTTTCTCTGCTTTCTCAGTCTGTTTCCTAGTGCCGGTTTGAAGTTCCTGCAGTTTTCACTGTAAAACCGAGTTGGAGCTAGTACCTCCCCATATATATGTATGGAATGGAGTTTGCAACTGAAAAGAAACTTTGTGTTCCCAACAAGCTAGGTGAAGGACGGCTTTCACACACACTTATCTCTCAGAACTGAGCAAGTGGAGAGACGTTCGTTCATCTAGCACCAAGGGAACGGGTTGCAGGAGACACTTTTTCTCTGCTTTCTCAGTCTGTTTCCTAGTGCCGGTTTGAAGTTCCTGCAGTTTTCACTGTAAAACCGAGTTGGAGCTAGTACCTCCCCATATATATGTATGGAATGGAGTTTGCAACTGAAAAGAAACTTTGTGTTCCCAACAAGCTAGGTGAAGGACGGCTTTCACACACACTTATCTCTCAGAACTGAGCAAGTGGAGAGACGTTCGTTCATCTAGCACCAAGGGAACGGGTTGCAGGAGACACTTTTTCTCTGCTTTCTCAGTCTGTTTCCTAGTGCCGGTTTGAAGTTCCTGCAGTTTTCACTGTAAAACCGAGTTGGAGCTAGTACCTCCCCATATATATGTATGGAATGGAGTTTGCAACTGAAAAGAAACTTTGTGTTCCCAACAAGCTAGGTGAAGGACGGCTTTCACACACACTTATCTCTCAGAACTGAGCAAGTGGAGAGACGTTCGTTCATCTAGCACCAAGGGAACGGGTTGCAGGAGACACTTTTTCTCTGCTTTCTCAGTCTGTTTCCTAGTGCCGGTTTGAAGTTCCTGCAGTTTTCACTGTAAAACCGAGTTGGAGCTAGTACCTCCCCATATATATGTATGGAATGGAGTTTGCAACTGAAAAGAAACTTTGTGTTCCCAACAAGCTAGGTGAAGGACGGCTTTCACACACACTTATCTCTCAGAACTGAGCAAGTGGAGAGACGTTCGTTCATCTAGCACCAAGGGAACGGGTTGCAGGAGACACTTTTTCTCTGCTTTCTCAGTCTGTTTCCTAGTGCCGGTTTGAAGTTCCTGCAGTTTTCACTGTAAAACCGAGTTGGAGCTAGTACCTCCCCATATATATGTATGGAATGGAGTTTGCAACTGAAAAGAAACTTTGTGTTCCCAACAAGCTAGGTGAAGGACGGCTTTCACACACACTTATCTCTCAGAACTGAGCAAGTGGAGAGACGTTCGTTCATCTAGCACCAAGGGAACGGGTTGCAGGAGACACTTTTTCTCTGCTTTCTCAGTCTGTTTCCTAGTGCCGGTTTGAAGTTCCTGCAGTTTTCACTGTAAAACCGAGTTGGAGCTAGTACCTCCCCATATATATGTATGGAATGGAGTTTGCAACTGAAAAGAAACTTTGTGTTCCCAACAAGCTAGGTGAAGGACGGCTTTCACACACACTTATCTCTCAGAACTGAGCAAGTGGAGAGACGTTCGTTCATCTAGCACCAAGGGAACGGGTTGCAGGAGACACTTTTTCTCTGCTTTCTCAGTCTGTTTCCTAGTGCCGGTTTGAAGTTCCTGCAGTTTTCACTGTAAAACCGAGTTGGAGCTAGTACCTCCCCATATATATGTATGGAATGGAGTTTGCAACTGAAAAGAAACTTTGTGTTCCCAACAAGCTAGGTGAAGGACGGCTTTCACACACACTTATCTCTCAGAACTGAGCAAGTGGAGAGACGTTCGTTCATCTAGCACCAAGGGAACGGGTTGCAGGAGACACTTTTTCTCTGCTTTCTCAGTCTGTTTCCTAGTGCCGGTTTGAAGTTCCTGCAGTTTTCACTGTAAAACCGAGTTGGAGCTAGTACCTCCCCATATATATGTATGGAATGGAGTTTGCAACTGAAAAGAAACTTTGTGTTCCCAACAAGCTAGGTGAAGGACGGCTTTCACACACACTTATCTCTCAGAACTGAGCAAGTGGAGAGACGTTCGTTCATCTAGCACCAAGGGAACGGGTTGCAGGAGACACTTTTTCTCTGCTTTCTCAGTCTGTTTCCTAGTGCCGGTTTGAAGTTCCTGCAGTTTTCACTGTAAAACCGAGTTGGAGCTAGTACCTCCCCATATATATGTATGGAATGGAGTTTGCAACTGAAAAGAAACTTTGTGTTCCCAACAAGCTAGGTGAAGGACGGCTTTCACACACACTTATCTCTCAGAACTGAGCAAGTGGAGAGACGTTCGTTCATCTAGCACCAAGGGAACGGGTTGCAGGAGACACTTTTTCTCTGCTTTCTCAGTCTGTTTCCTAGTGCCGGTTTGAAGTTCCTGCAGTTTTCACTGTAAAACCGAGTTGGAGCTAGTACCTCCCCATATATATGTATGGAATGGAGTTTGCAACTGAAAAGAAACTTTGTGTTCCCAACAAGCTAGGTGAAGGACGGCTTTCACACACACTTATCTCTCAGAACTGAGCAAGTGGAGAGACGTTCGTTCATCTAGCACCAAGGGAACGGGTTGCAGGAGACACTTTTTCTCTGCTTTCTCAGTCTGTTTCCTAGTGCCGGTTTGAAGTTCCTGCAGTTTTCACTGTAAAACCGAGTTGGAGCTAGTACCTCCCCATATATATGTATGGAATGGAGTTTGCAACTGAAAAGAAACTTTGTGTTCCCAACAAGCTAGGTGAAGGACGGCTTTCACACACACTTATCTCTCAGAACTGAGCAAGTGGAGAGACGTTCGTTCATCTAGCACCAAGGGAACGGGTTGCAGGAGACACTTTTTCTCTGCTTTCTCAGTCTGTTTCCTAGTGCCGGTTTGAAGTTCCTGCAGTTTTCACTGTAAAACCGAGTTGGAGCTAGTACCTCCCCATATATATGTATGGAATGGAGTTTGCAACTGAAAAGAAACTTTGTGTTCCCAACAAGCTAGGTGAAGGACGGCTTTCACACACACTTATCTCTCAGAACTGAGCAAGTGGAGAGACGTTCGTTCATCTAGCACCAAGGGAACGGGTTGCAGGAGACACTTTTTCTCTGCTTTCTCAGTCTGTTTCCTAGTGCCGGTTTGAAGTTCCTGCAGTTTTCACTGTAAAACCGAGTTGGAGCTAGTACCTCCCCATATATATGTATGGAATGGAGTTTGCAACTGAAAAGAAACTTTGTGTTCCCAACAAGCTAGGTGAAGGACGGCTTTCACACACACTTATCTCTCAGAACTGAGCAAGTGGAGAGACGTTCGTTCATCTAGCACCAAGGGAACGGGTTGCAGGAGACACTTTTTCTCTGCTTTCTCAGTCTGTTTCCTAGTGCCGGTTTGAAGTTCCTGCAGTTTTCACTGTAAAACCGAGTTGGAGCTAGTACCTCCCCATATATATGTATGGAATGGAGTTTGCAACTGAAAAGAAACTTTGTGTTCCCAACAAGCTAGGTGAAGGACGGCTTTCACACACACTTATCTCTCAGAACTGAGCAAGTGGAGAGACGTTCGTTCATCTAGCACCAAGGGAACGGGTTGCAGGAGACACTTTTTCTCTGCTTTCTCAGTCTGTTTCCTAGTGCCGGTTTGAAGTTCCTGCAGTTTTCACTGTAAAACCGAGTTGGAGCTAGTACCTCCCCATATATATGTATGGAATGGAGTTTGCAACTGAAAAGAAACTTTGTGTTCCCAACAAGCTAGGTGAAGGACGGCTTTCACACACACTTATCTCTCAGAACTGAGCAAGTGGAGAGACGTTCGTTCATCTAGCACCAAGGGAACGGGTTGCAGGAGACACTTTTTCTCTGCTTTCTCAGTCTGTTTCCTAGTGCCGGTTTGAAGTTCCTGCAGTTTTCACTGTAAAACCGAGTTGGAGCTAGTACCTCCCCATATATATGTATGGAATGGAGTTTGCAACTGAAAAGAAACTTTGTGTTCCCAACAAGCTAGGTGAAGGACGGCTTTCACACACACTTATCTCTCAGAACTGAGCAAGTGGAGAGACGTTCGTTCATCTAGCACCAAGGGAACGGGTTGCAGGAGACACTTTTTCTCTGCTTTCTCAGTCTGTTTCCTAGTGCCGGTTTGAAGTTCCTGCAGTTTTCACTGTAAAACCGAGTTGGAGCTAGTACCTCCCCATATATATGTATGGAATGGAGTTTGCAACTGAAAAGAAACTTTGTGTTCCCAACAAGCTAGGTGAAGGACGGCTTTCACACACACTTATCTCTCAGAACTGAGCAAGTGGAGAGACGTTCGTTCATCTAGCACCAAGGGAACGGGTTGCAGGAGACACTTTTTCTCTGCTTTCTCAGTCTGTTTCCTAGTGCCGGTTTGAAGTTCCTGCAGTTTTCACTGTAAAACCGAGTTGGAGCTAGTACCTCCCCATATATATGTATGGAATGGAGTTTGCAACTGAAAAGAAACTTTGTGTTCCCAACAAGCTAGGTGAAGGACGGCTTTCACACACACTTATCTCTCAGAACTGAGCAAGTGGAGAGACGTTCGTTCATCTAGCACCAAGGGAACGGGTTGCAGGAGACACTTTTTCTCTGCTTTCTCAGTCTGTTTCCTAGTGCCGGTTTGAAGTTCCTGCAGTTTTCACTGTAAAACCGAGTTGGAGCTAGTACCTCCCCATATATATGTATGGAATGGAGTTTGCAACTGAAAAGAAACTTTGTGTTCCCAACAAGCTAGGTGAAGGACGGCTTTCACACACACTTATCTCTCAGAACTGAGCAAGTGGAGAGACGTTCGTTCATCTAGCACCAAGGGAACGGGTTGCAGGAGACACTTTTTCTCTGCTTTCTCAGTCTGTTTCCTAGTGCCGGTTTGAAGTTCCTGCAGTTTTCACTGTAAAACCGAGTTGGAGCTAGTACCTCCCCATATATATGTATGGAATGGAGTTTGCAACTGAAAAGAAACTTTGTGTTCCCAACAAGCTAGGTGAAGGACGGCTTTCACACACACTTATCTCTCAGAACTGAGCAAGTGGAGAGACGTTCGTTCATCTAGCACCAAGGGAACGGGTTGCAGGAGACACTTTTTCTCTGCTTTCTCAGTCTGTTTCCTAGTGCCGGTTTGAAGTTCCTGCAGTTTTCACTGTAAAACCGAGTTGGAGCTAGTACCTCCCCATATATATGTATGGAATGGAGTTTGCAACTGAAAAGAAACTTTGTGTTCCCAACAAGCTAGGTGAAGGACGGCTTTCACACACACTTATCTCTCAGAACTGAGCAAGTGGAGAGACGTTCGTTCATCTAGCACCAAGGGAACGGGTTGCAGGAGACACTTTTTCTCTGCTTTCTCAGTCTGTTTCCTAGTGCCGGTTTGAAGTTCCTGCAGTTTTCACTGTAAAACCGAGTTGGAGCTAGTACCTCCCCATATATATGTATGGAATGGAGTTTGCAACTGAAAAGAAACTTTGTGTTCCCAACAAGCTAGGTGAAGGACGGCTTTCACACACACTTATCTCTCAGAACTGAGCAAGTGGAGAGACGTTCGTTCATCTAGCACCAAGGGAACGGGTTGCAGGAGACACTTTTTCTCTGCTTTCTCAGTCTGTTTCCTAGTGCCGGTTTGAAGTTCCTGCAGTTTTCACTGTAAAACCGAGTTGGAGCTAGTACCTCCCCATATATATGTATGGAATGGAGTTTGCAACTGAAAAGAAACTTTGTGTTCCCAACAAGCTAGGTGAAGGACGGCTTTCACACACACTTATCTCTCAGAACTGAGCAAGTGGAGAGACGTTCGTTCATCTAGCACCAAGGGAACGGGTTGCAGGAGACACTTTTTCTCTGCTTTCTCAGTCTGTTTCCTAGTGCCGGTTTGAAGTTCCTGCAGTTTTCACTGTAAAACCGAGTTGGAGCTAGTACCTCCCCATATATATGTATGGAATGGAGTTTGCAACTGAAAAGAAACTTTGTGTTCCCAACAAGCTAGGTGAAGGACGGCTTTCACACACACTTATCTCTCAGAACTGAGCAAGTGGAGAGACGTTCGTTCATCTAGCACCAAGGGAACGGGTTGCAGGAGACACTTTTTCTCTGCTTTCTCAGTCTGTTTCCTAGTGCCGGTTTGAAGTTCCTGCAGTTTTCACTGTAAAACCGAGTTGGAGCTAGTACCTCCCCATATATATGTATGGAATGGAGTTTGCAACTGAAAAGAAACTTTGTGTTCCCAACAAGCTAGGTGAAGGACGGCTTTCACACACACTTATCTCTCAGAACTGAGCAAGTGGAGAGACGTTCGTTCATCTAGCACCAAGGGAACGGGTTGCAGGAGACACTTTTTCTCTGCTTTCTCAGTCTGTTTCCTAGTGCCGGTTTGAAGTTCCTGCAGTTTTCACTGTAAAACCGAGTTGGAGCTAGTACCTCCCCATATATATGTATGGAATGGAGTTTGCAACTGAAAAGAAACTTTGTGTTCCCAACAAGCTAGGTGAAGGACGGCTTTCACACACACTTATCTCTCAGAACTGAGCAAGTGGAGAGACGTTCGTTCATCTAGCACCAAGGGAACGGGTTGCAGGAGACACTTTTTCTCTGCTTTCTCAGTCTGTTTCCTAGTGCCGGTTTGAAGTTCCTGCAGTTTTCACTGTAAAACCGAGTTGGAGCTAGTACCTCCCCATATATATGTATGGAATGGAGTTTGCAACTGAAAAGAAACTTTGTGTTCCCAACAAGCTAGGTGAAGGACGGCTTTCACACACACTTATCTCTCAGAACTGAGCAAGTGGAGAGACGTTCGTTCATCTAGCACCAAGGGAACGGGTTGCAGGAGACACTTTTTCTCTGCTTTCTCAGTCTGTTTCCTAGTGCCGGTTTGAAGTTCCTGCAGTTTTCACTGTAAAACCGAGTTGGAGCTAGTACCTCCCCATATATATGTATGGAATGGAGTTTGCAACTGAAAAGAAACTTTGTGTTCCCAACAAGCTAGGTGAAGGACGGCTTTCACACACACTTATCTCTCAGAACTGAGCAAGTGGAGAGACGTTCGTTCATCTAGCACCAAGGGAACGGGTTGCAGGAGACACTTTTTCTCTGCTTTCTCAGTCTGTTTCCTAGTGCCGGTTTGAAGTTCCTGCAGTTTTCACTGTAAAACCGAGTTGGAGCTAGTACCTCCCCATATATATGTATGGAATGGAGTTTGCAACTGAAAAGAAACTTTGTGTTCCCAACAAGCTAGGTGAAGGACGGCTTTCACACACACTTATCTCTCAGAACTGAGCAAGTGGAGAGACGTTCGTTCATCTAGCACCAAGGGAACGGGTTGCAGGAGACACTTTTTCTCTGCTTTCTCAGTCTGTTTCCTAGTGCCGGTTTGAAGTTCCTGCAGTTTTCACTGTAAAACCGAGTTGGAGCTAGTACCTCCCCATATATATGTATGGAATGGAGTTTGCAACTGAAAAGAAACTTTGTGTTCCCAACAAGCTAGGTGAAGGACGGCTTTCACACACACTTATCTCTCAGAACTGAGCAAGTGGAGAGACGTTCGTTCATCTAGCACCAAGGGAACGGGTTGCAGGAGACACTTTTTCTCTGCTTTCTCAGTCTGTTTCCTAGTGCCGGTTTGAAGTTCCTGCAGTTTTCACTGTAAAACCGAGTTGGAGCTAGTACCTCCCCATATATGTATGGAATGGAGTTTGCAACTGAAAAGAAACTTTGTGTTCCCAACAAGCTAGGTGAAGGACGGCTTTCACACACACTTATCTCTCAGAACTGAGCAAGTGGAGAGACGTTCGTTCATCTAGCACCAAGGGAACGGGTTGCAGGAGACACTTTTTCTCTGCTTTCTCAGTCTGTTTCCTAGTGCCGGTTTGAAGTTCCTGCAGTTTTCACTGTAAAACCGAGTTGGAGCTAGTACCTCCCCATATATATGTATGGAATGGAGTTTGCAACTGAAAAGAAACTTTGTGTTCCCAACAAGCTAGGTGAAGGACGGCTTTCACACACACTTATCTCTCAGAACTGAGCAAGTGGAGAGACGTTCGTTCATCTAGCACCAAGGGAACGGGTTGCAGGAGACACTTTTTCTCTGCTTTCTCAGTCTGTTTCCTAGTGCCGGTTTGAAGTTCCTGCAGTTTTCACTGTAAAACCGAGTTGGAGCTAGTACCTCCCCATATATATGTATGGAATGGAGTTTGCAACTGAAAAGAAACTTTGTGTTCCCAACAAGCTAGGTGAAGGACGGCTTTCACACACACTTATCTCTCAGAACTGAGCAAGTGGAGAGACGTTCGTTCATCTAGCACCAAGGGAACGGGTTGCAGGAGACACTTTTTCTCTGCTTTCTCAGTCTGTTTCCTAGTGCCGGTTTGAAGTTCCTGCAGTTTTCACTGTAAAACCGAGTTGGAGCTAGTACCTCCCCATATATATGTATGGAATGGAGTTTGCAACTGAAAAGAAACTTTGTGTTCCCAACAAGCTAGGTGAAGGACGGCTTTCACACACACTTATCTCTCAGAACTGAGCAAGTGGAGAGACGTTCGTTCATCTAGCACCAAGGGAACGGGTTGCAGGAGACACTTTTTCTCTGCTTTCTCAGTCTGTTTCCTAGTGCCGGTTTGAAGTTCCTGCAGTTTTCACTGTAAAACCGAGTTGGAGCTAGTACCTCCCCATATATATGTATGGAATGGAGTTTGCAACTGAAAAGAAACTTTGTGTTCCCAACAAGCTAGGTGAAGGACGGCTTTCACACACACTTATCTCTCAGAACTGAGCAAGTGGAGAGACGTTCGTTCATCTAGCACCAAGGGAACGGGTTGCAGGAGACACTTTTTCTCTGCTTTCTCAGTCTGTTTCCTAGTGCCGGTTTGAAGTTCCTGCAGTTTTCACTGTAAAACCGAGTTGGAGCTAGTACCTCCCCATATATATGTATGGAATGGAGTTTGCAACTGAAAAGAAACTTTGTGTTCCCAACAAGCTAGGTGAAGGACGGCTTTCACACACACTTATCTCTCAGAACTGAGCAAGTGGAGAGACGTTCGTTCATCTAGCACCAAGGGAACGGGTTGCAGGAGACACTTTTTCTCTGCTTTCTCAGTCTGTTTCCTAGTGCCGGTTTGAAGTTCCTGCAGTTTTCACTGTAAAACCGAGTTGGAGCTAGTACCTCCCCATATATATGTATGGAATGGAGTTTGCAACTGAAAAGAAACTTTGTGTTCCCAACAAGCTAGGTGAAGGACGGCTTTCACACACACTTATCTCTCAGAACTGAGCAAGTGGAGAGACGTTCGTTCATCTAGCACCAAGGGAACGGGTTGCAGGAGACACTTTTTCTCTGCTTTCTCAGTCTGTTTCCTAGTGCCGGTTTGAAGTTCCTGCAGTTTTCACTGTAAAACCGAGTTGGAGCTAGTACCTCCCCATATATATGTATGGAATGGAGTTTGCAACTGAAAAGAAACTTTGTGTTCCCAACAAGCTAGGTGAAGGACGGCTTTCACACACACTTATCTCTCAGAACTGAGCAAGTGGAGAGACGTTCGTTCATCTAGCACCAAGGGAACGGGTTGCAGGAGACACTTTTTCTCTGCTTTCTCAGTCTGTTTCCTAGTGCCGGTTTGAAGTTCCTGCAGTTTTCACTGTAAAACCGAGTTGGAGCTAGTACCTCCCCATATATATGTATGGAATGGAGTTTGCAACTGAAAAGAAACTTTGTGTTCCCAACAAGCTAGGTGAAGGACGGCTTTCACACACACTTATCTCTCAGAACTGAGCAAGTGGAGAGACGTTCGTTCATCTAGCACCAAGGGAACGGGTTGCAGGAGACACTTTTTCTCTGCTTTCTCAGTCTGTTTCCTAGTGCCGGTTTGAAGTTCCTGCAGTTTTCACTGTAAAACCGAGTTGGAGCTAGTACCTCCCCATATATATGTATGGAATGGAGTTTGCAACTGAAAAGAAACTTTGTGTTCCCAACAAGCTAGGTGAAGGACGGCTTTCACACACACTTATCTCTCAGAACTGAGCAAGTGGAGAGACGTTCGTTCATCTAGCACCAAGGGAACGGGTTGCAGGAGACACTTTTTCTCTGCTTTCTCAGTCTGTTTCCTAGTGCCGGTTTGAAGTTCCTGCAGTTTTCACTGTAAAACCGAGTTGGAGCTAGTACCTCCCCATATATATGTATGGAATGGAGTTTGCAACTGAAAAGAAACTTTGTGTTCCCAACAAGCTAGGTGAAGGACGGCTTTCACACACACTTATCTCTCAGAACTGAGCAAGTGGAGAGACGTTCGTTCATCTAGCACCAAGGGAACGGGTTGCAGGAGACACTTTTTCTCTGCTTTCTCAGTCTGTTTCCTAGTGCCGGTTTGAAGTTCCTGCAGTTTTCACTGTAAAACCGAGTTGGAGCTAGTACCTCCCCATATATATGTATGGAATGGAGTTTGCAACTGAAAAGAAACTTTGTGTTCCCAACAAGCTAGGTGAAGGACGGCTTTCACACACACTTATCTCTCAGAACTGAGCAAGTGGAGAGACGTTCGTTCATCTAGCACCAAGGGAACGGGTTGCAGGAGACACTTTTTCTCTGCTTTCTCAGTCTGTTTCCTAGTGCCGGTTTGAAGTTCCTGCAGTTTTCACTGTAAAACCGAGTTGGAGCTAGTACCTCCCCATATATATGTATGGAATGGAGTTTGCAACTGAAAAGAAACTTTGTGTTCCCAACAAGCTAGGTGAAGGACGGCTTTCACACACACTTATCTCTCAGAACTGAGCAAGTGGAGAGACGTTCGTTCATCTAGCACCAAGGGAACGGGTTGCAGGAGACACTTTTTCTCTGCTTTCTCAGTCTGTTTCCTAGTGCCGGTTTGAAGTTCCTGCAGTTTTCACTGTAAAACCGAGTTGGAGCTAGTACCTCCCCATATATATGTATGGAATGGAGTTTGCAACTGAAAAGAAACTTTGTGTTCCCAACAAGCTAGGTGAAGGACGGCTTTCACACACACTTATCTCTCAGAACTGAGCAAGTGGAGAGACGTTCGTTCATCTAGCACCAAGGGAACGGGTTGCAGGAGACACTTTTTCTCTGCTTTCTCAGTCTGTTTCCTAGTGCCGGTTTGAAGTTCCTGCAGTTTTCACTGTAAAACCGAGTTGGAGCTAGTACCTCCCCATATATATGTATGGAATGGAGTTTGCAACTGAAAAGAAACTTTGTGTTCCCAACAAGCTAGGTGAAGGACGGCTTTCACACACACTTATCTCTCAGAACTGAGCAAGTGGAGAGACGTTCGTTCATCTAGCACCAAGGGAACGGGTTGCAGGAGACACTTTTTCTCTGCTTTCTCAGTCTGTTTCCTAGTGCCGGTTTGAAGTTCCTGCAGTTTTCACTGTAAAACCGAGTTGGAGCTAGTACCTCCCCATATATATGTATGGAATGGAGTTTGCAACTGAAAAGAAACTTTGTGTTCCCAACAAGCTAGGTGAAGGACGGCTTTCACACACACTTATCTCTCAGAACTGAGCAAGTGGAGAGACGTTCGTTCATCTAGCACCAAGGGAACGGGTTGCAGGAGACACTTTTTCTCTGCTTTCTCAGTCTGTTTCCTAGTGCCGGTTTGAAGTTCCTGCAGTTTTCACTGTAAAACCGAGTTGGAGCTAGTACCTCCCCATATATATGTATGGAATGGAGTTTGCAACTGAAAAGAAACTTTGTGTTCCCAACAAGCTAGGTGAAGGACGGCTTTCACACACACTTATCTCTCAGAACTGAGCAAGTGGAGAGACGTTCGTTCATCTAGCACCAAGGGAACGGGTTGCAGGAGACACTTTTTCTCTGCTTTCTCAGTCTGTTTCCTAGTGCCGGTTTGAAGTTCCTGCAGTTTTCACTGTAAAACCGAGTTGGAGCTAGTACCTCCCCATATATATGTATGGAATGGAGTTTGCAACTGAAAAGAAACTTTGTGTTCCCAACAAGCTAGGTGAAGGACGGCTTTCACACACACTTATCTCTCAGAACTGAGCAAGTGGAGAGACGTTCGTTCATCTAGCACCAAGGGAACGGGTTGCAGGAGACACTTTTTCTCTGCTTTCTCAGTCTGTTTCCTAGTGCCGGTTTGAAGTTCCTGCAGTTTTCACTGTAAAACCGAGTTGGAGCTAGTACCTCCCCATATATATGTATGGAATGGAGTTTGCAACTGAAAAGAAACTTTGTGTTCCCAACAAGCTAGGTGAAGGACGGCTTTCACACACACTTATCTCTCAGAACTGAGCAAGTGGAGAGACGTTCGTTCATCTAGCACCAAGGGAACGGGTTGCAGGAGACACTTTTTCTCTGCTTTCTCAGTCTGTTTCCTAGTGCCGGTTTGAAGTTCCTGCAGTTTTCACTGTAAAACCGAGTTGGAGCTAGTACCTCCCCATATATATGTATGGAATGGAGTTTGCAACTGAAAAGAAACTTTGTGTTCCCAACAAGCTAGGTGAAGGACGGCTTTCACACACACTTATCTCTCAGAACTGAGCAAGTGGAGAGACGTTCGTTCATCTAGCACCAAGGGAACGGGTTGCAGGAGACACTTTTTCTCTGCTTTCTCAGTCTGTTTCCTAGTGCCGGTTTGAAGTTCCTGCAGTTTTCACTGTAAAACCGAGTTGGAGCTAGTACCTCCCCATATATATGTATGGAATGGAGTTTGCAACTGAAAAGAAACTTTGTGTTCCCAACAAGCTAGGTGAAGGACGGCTTTCACACACACTTATCTCTCAGAACTGAGCAAGTGGAGAGACGTTCGTTCATCTAGCACCAAGGGAACGGGTTGCAGGAGACACTTTTTCTCTGCTTTCTCAGTCTGTTTCCTAGTGCCGGTTTGAAGTTCCTGCAGTTTTCACTGTAAAACCGAGTTGGAGCTAGTACCTCCCCATATATATGTATGGAATGGAGTTTGCAACTGAAAAGAAACTTTGTGTTCCCAACAAGCTAGGTGAAGGACGGCTTTCACACACACTTATCTCTCAGAACTGAGCAAGTGGAGAGACGTTCGTTCATCTAGCACCAAGGGAACGGGTTGCAGGAGACACTTTTTCTCTGCTTTCTCAGTCTGTTTCCTAGTGCCGGTTTGAAGTTCCTGCAGTTTTCACTGTAAAACCGAGTTGGAGCTAGTACCTCCCCATATATATGTATGGAATGGAGTTTGCAACTGAAAAGAAACTTTGTGTTCCCAACAAGCTAGGTGAAGGACGGCTTTCACACACACTTATCTCTCAGAACTGAGCAAGTGGAGAGACGTTCGTTCATCTAGCACCAAGGGAACGGGTTGCAGGAGACACTTTTTCTCTGCTTTCTCAGTCTGTTTCCTAGTGCCGGTTTGAAGTTCCTGCAGTTTTCACTGTAAAACCGAGTTGGAGCTAGTACCTCCCCATATATATGTATGGAATGGAGTTTGCAACTGAAAAGAAACTTTGTGTTCCCAACAAGCTAGGTGAAGGACGGCTTTCACACACACTTATCTCTCAGAACTGAGCAAGTGGAGAGACGTTCGTTCATCTAGCACCAAGGGAACGGGTTGCAGGAGACACTTTTTCTCTGCTTTCTCAGTCTGTTTCCTAGTGCCGGTTTGAAGTTCCTGCAGTTTTCACTGTAAAACCGAGTTGGAGCTAGTACCTCCCCATATATATGTATGGAATGGAGTTTGCAACTGAAAAGAAACTTTGTGTTCCCAACAAGCTAGGTGAAGGACGGCTTTCACACACACTTATCTCTCAGAACTGAGCAAGTGGAGAGACGTTCGTTCATCTAGCACCAAGGGAACGGGTTGCAGGAGACACTTTTTCTCTGCTTTCTCAGTCTGTTTCCTAGTGCCGGTTTGAAGTTCCTGCAGTTTTCACTGTAAAACCGAGTTGGAGCTAGTACCTCCCCATATATATGTATGGAATGGAGTTTGCAACTGAAAAGAAACTTTGTGTTCCCAACAAGCTAGGTGAAGGACGGCTTTCACACACACTTATCTCTCAGAACTGAGCAAGTGGAGAGACGTTCGTTCATCTAGCACCAAGGGAACGGGTTGCAGGAGACACTTTTTCTCTGCTTTCTCAGTCTGTTTCCTAGTGCCGGTTTGAAGTTCCTGCAGTTTTCACTGTAAAACCGAGTTGGAGCTAGTACCTCCCCATATATATGTATGGAATGGAGTTTGCAACTGAAAAGAAACTTTGTGTTCCCAACAAGCTAGGTGAAGGACGGCTTTCACACACACTTATCTCTCAGAACTGAGCAAGTGGAGAGACGTTCGTTCATCTAGCACCAAGGGAACGGGTTGCAGGAGACACTTTTTCTCTGCTTTCTCAGTCTGTTTCCTAGTGCCGGTTTGAAGTTCCTGCAGTTTTCACTGTAAAACCGAGTTGGAGCTAGTACCTCCCCATATATATGTATGGAATGGAGTTTGCAACTGAAAAGAAACTTTGTGTTCCCAACAAGCTAGGTGAAGGACGGCTTTCACACACACTTATCTCTCAGAACTGAGCAAGTGGAGAGACGTTCGTTCATCTAGCACCAAGGGAACGGGTTGCAGGAGACACTTTTTCTCTGCTTTCTCAGTCTGTTTCCTAGTGCCGGTTTGAAGTTCCTGCAGTTTTCACTGTAAAACCGAGTTGGAGCTAGTACCTCCCCATATATATGTATGGAATGGAGTTTGCAACTGAAAAGAAACTTTGTGTTCCCAACAAGCTAGGTGAAGGACGGCTTTCACACACACTTATCTCTCAGAACTGAGCAAGTGGAGAGACGTTCGTTCATCTAGCACCAAGGGAACGGGTTGCAGGAGACACTTTTTCTCTGCTTTCTCAGTCTGTTTCCTAGTGCCGGTTTGAAGTTCCTGCAGTTTTCACTGTAAAACCGAGTTGGAGCTAGTACCTCCCCATATATATGTATGGAATGGAGTTTGCAACTGAAAAGAAACTTTGTGTTCCCAACAAGCTAGGTGAAGGACGGCTTTCACACACACTTATCTCTCAGAACTGAGCAAGTGGAGAGACGTTCGTTCATCTAGCACCAAGGGAACGGGTTGCAGGAGACACTTTTTCTCTGCTTTCTCAGTCTGTTTCCTAGTGCCGGTTTGAAGTTCCTGCAGTTTTCACTGTAAAACCGAGTTGGAGCTAGTACCTCCCCATATATATGTATGGAATGGAGTTTGCAACTGAAAAGAAACTTTGTGTTCCCAACAAGCTAGGTGAAGGACGGCTTTCACACACACTTATCTCTCAGAACTGAGCAAGTGGAGAGACGTTCGTTCATCTAGCACCAAGGGAACGGGTTGCAGGAGACACTTTTTCTCTGCTTTCTCAGTCTGTTTCCTAGTGCCGGTTTGAAGTTCCTGCAGTTTTCACTGTAAAACCGAGTTGGAGCTAGTACCTCCCCATATATATGTATGGAATGGAGTTTGCAACTGAAAAGAAACTTTGTGTTCCCAACAAGCTAGGTGAAGGACGGCTTTCACACACACTTATCTCTCAGAACTGAGCAAGTGGAGAGACGTTCGTTCATCTAGCACCAAGGGAACGGGTTGCAGGAGACACTTTTTCTCTGCTTTCTCAGTCTGTTTCCTAGTGCCGGTTTGAAGTTCCTGCAGTTTTCACTGTAAAACCGAGTTGGAGCTAGTACCTCCCCATATATATGTATGGAATGGAGTTTGCAACTGAAAAGAAACTTTGTGTTCCCAACAAGCTAGGTGAAGGACGGCTTTCACACACACTTATCTCTCAGAACTGAGCAAGTGGAGAGACGTTCGTTCATCTAGCACCAAGGGAACGGGTTGCAGGAGACACTTTTTCTCTGCTTTCTCAGTCTGTTTCCTAGTGCCGGTTTGAAGTTCCTGCAGTTTTCACTGTAAAACCGAGTTGGAGCTAGTACCTCCCCATATATATGTATGGAATGGAGTTTGCAACTGAAAAGAAACTTTGTGTTCCCAACAAGCTAGGTGAAGGACGGCTTTCACACACACTTATCTCTCAGAACTGAGCAAGTGGAGAGACGTTCGTTCATCTAGCACCAAGGGAACGGGTTGCAGGAGACACTTTTTCTCTGCTTTCTCAGTCTGTTTCCTAGTGCCGGTTTGAAGTTCCTGCAGTTTTCACTGTAAAACCGAGTTGGAGCTAGTACCTCCCCATATATATGTATGGAATGGAGTTTGCAACTGAAAAGAAACTTTGTGTTCCCAACAAGCTAGGTGAAGGACGGCTTTCACACACACTTATCTCTCAGAACTGAGCAAGTGGAGAGACGTTCGTTCATCTAGCACCAAGGGAACGGGTTGCAGGAGACACTTTTTCTCTGCTTTCTCAGTCTGTTTCCTAGTGCCGGTTTGAAGTTCCTGCAGTTTTCACTGTAAAACCGAGTTGGAGCTAGTACCCCCATATATATGTATGGAATGGAGTTTGCAACTGAAAAGAAACTTTGTGTTCCCAACAAGCTAGGTGAAGGACGGCTTTCACACACACTTATCTCTCAGAACTGAGCAAGTGGAGAGACGTTCGTTCATCTAGCACCAAGGGAACGGGTTGCAGGAGACACTTTTTCTCTGCTTTCTCAGTCTGTTTCCTAGTGCCGGTTTGAAGTTCCTGCAGTTTTCACTGTAAAACCGAGTTGGAGCTAGTACCTCCCCATATATATGTATGGAATGGAGTTTGCAACTGAAAAGAAACTTTGTGTTCCCAACAAGCTAGGTGAAGGACGGCTTTCACACACACTTATCTCTCAGAACTGAGCAAGTGGAGAGACGTTCGTTCATCTAGCACCAAGGGAACGGGTTGCAGGAGACACTTTTTCTCTGCTTTCTCAGTCTGTTTCCTAGTGCCGGTTTGAAGTTCCTGCAGTTTTCACTGTAAAACCGAGTTGGAGCTAGTACCTCCCCATATATATGTATGGAATGGAGTTTGCAACTGAAAAGAAACTTTGTGTTCCCAACAAGCTAGGTGAAGGACGGCTTTCACACACACTTATCTCTCAGAACTGAGCAAGTGGAGAGACGTTCGTTCATCTAGCACCAAGGGAACGGGTTGCAGGAGACACTTTTTCTCTGCTTTCTCAGTCTGTTTCCTAGTGCCGGTTTGAAGTTCCTGCAGTTTTCACTGTAAAACCGAGTTGGAGCTAGTACCTCCCCATATATATGTATGGAATGGAGTTTGCAACTGAAAAGAAACTTTGTGTTCCCAACAAGCTAGGTGAAGGACGGCTTTCACACACACTTATCTCTCAGAACTGAGCAAGTGGAGAGACGTTCGTTCATCTAGCACCAAGGGAACGGGTTGCAGGAGACACTTTTTCTCTGCTTTCTCAGTCTGTTTCCTAGTGCCGGTTTGAAGTTCCTGCAGTTTTCACTGTAAAACCGAGTTGGAGCTAGTACCTCCCCATATATATGTATGGAATGGAGTTTGCAACTGAAAAGAAACTTTGTGTTCCCAACAAGCTAGGTGAAGGACGGCTTTCACACACACTTATCTCTCAGAACTGAGCAAGTGGAGAGACGTTCGTTCATCTAGCACCAAGGGAACGGGTTGCAGGAGACACTTTTTCTCTGCTTTCTCAGTCTGTTTCCTAGTGCCGGTTTGAATTTCCTGCAGTTTTCACTGTAAAACCGAGTTGGAGCTAGTACCTCCCCATATATATGTATGGAATGGAGTTTGCAACTGAAAAGAAACTTTGTGTTCCCAACAAGCTAGGTGAAGGACGGCTTTCACACACACTTATCTCTCAGAACTGAGCAAGTGGAGAGACGTTCGTTCATCTAGCACCAAGGGAACGGGTTGCAGGAGACACTTTTTCTCTGCTTTCTCAGTCTGTTTCCTAGTGCCGGTTTGAAGTTCCTGCAGTTTTCACTGTAAACCGAGTTGGAG